>NW_008654158.1:117596-168979 GCF_000695815.1 Acanthisitta chloris | reverse complement strand
CTGTCTAGAGACACCAGTTACACAGACTTACAAAAAAACCCCTGAGCTCAGTTTTCTGAGTAATCTAAAAAAACAAAAGATAATAAAAGTGCTTTGAACCTTTCCTCCAGTTGCAGAGCAATTAATTTTTCTCCCATATTCAAGGAAATGCACTGCTCACTTCCTCTCCATAGGAAGGCAATGGCCATGCTGGAGCATGGAATTTTAAGAGAGATTTCAGGACGTGGGAATGAGCTATGAAATGGTCTGTGTTAAGTTAATTACTCATATTTAACTTAATTTGTCTTCATTTTTCCATAATATATTCATAGACTTCAGTAAGATCCCTCCCTAGACATTATTTTGATGGGCTTTTTATTTCTGTGAAGTAAATAAGAATTACAAAGAAAGATACTGGATGGGATGGAACAGTAATCCAAAAGAAAGAAACAAAATAAAAATTTAAAGAAACAATAGATGAAATTAAGAACTTTACAGAAAACCTTCCTCAGTTTTGGTGGGGCTAGGGCTTCACTCTGTCAGCACAAAGCTTTTTACTGCCTTCACTACAACAGCAAAGGCCTGAATCAGACTGCAGAATAAGGACATGTAGAATTTGTAGATATTAGAGTATGTTCTTAAGCATGCATGGTGAGATTCAAAGCTGCCAGCTCTAAAGAGCCCTAAAATCATAATGAAATTTTCTGAAAGAGAGGAATGATCAGCATATCTCAAAGGGCCAATTTCAGTAAGGCTGAATGCACTCAGTACTCCTACTGAATTAAAAAGAAGTTCCAATTAGAGAGAATTTGGGGTTTACTTGGGAGCGGGTGGGGGGAAAGGTAACAGTGAGAATAATTGAACCATTGGAGGCCTAAGGATATGGCAAATTCTTAGTCTTGCAGTGCTTCTGGGTTCCAAAAGTTAGTGTGAATCAGGCTGAAATCGTGGTGCTAACAGAGGTGTAGTTGGTTGAAGATGCATGCAATGAGTCATGCAGGAGGCCAGGGCAGGTCATTCAAATCAGCCTTTGAAATCATGTGCTCAGCCGTCTTACAGGGAAGGAACAAAATGTACAACTGATCTCATCTAAATTTAGCCACATCCAATTTGGTTATCTAGATTCAATTAGTCATCCTCATTCCTGAAGAGTCAATGGAAGGAGATAGTACAATGAGGTGCCTTCAGGAGGTGTCTGTTTCTCTCCACTCTACAGGAAGATCAGGATGGATGAATTACTTTGATTAACTTGTAACTGGCAAAATGAATTTAATCATCTCTGCTTATGTCAAAGTAATCCTTTGGTCCTTTTTAGTTACTAAATGATGATTTATCTTCTCGGTTCCTCTTGCCTGGGCCTGTTGAGACTCTGTGGACTTACTCCTGATTTATATCACATTAGGAAAAACAGAACCTCTCCTTGTGCATTCACTGAAAGGGCTAATGGTTTTAATTCACACATACAACACACAGTGAATTTGTGCAACCTGGAGAAGAAATAAACTACTGAGATATTTGAGTTATTTGCATAGAGTTCAACACTTAGTTTTTATTGCATAATTGTAATATTATTTATAAGATAAAATAGGAAGGATGTACCTCAGCAGTATACACTGACTCCAGTAGAGGATCTGATTTGTGTTAATTTGGTACCTGCCAAAAAAAAAAAAAGAACATAGCTCTTTTTGTTAGGATGGACAGATCCTTTAAGAAAGGTCTATTATTCTTATACAGTCATCTAACTGTAGACCTAATCTACATCACTTTCATGAAAGGATCATTCATTTTGCAACACCTGTCTTACATTAGCAAATAGCCTTCTCTTGCAGCTAATTTTAACAAATTCAGTAATACATGACAAAGTGTAAAACATGTATTACACGATCTGTTATGGGTCACAGATGAACTGTTGGCTTTTGTCCTTAGATGTTAGATTAGTAAAAGAACATGCAACACTGTTAAGCGGCTCTGGATCTTACAATTCCTGCATTTTACTGATCTTATTCTGGTACATGATGTTACTCACATGAGCAACTATTCACACTAACATTTCTGTTTCAACACTGGATAACTCAATCCTATGGGTAGCCAGCGCCAGTTGTCCATAGATAACTCATCAGCATAAGTAATATCTAGTCTGCTATTGTGCATGTAGGTTGAGAAAAAGAAAGCCAAATCTTGAAATTTTGCTCTGCTAGCTTTGAACCTACAGGACAAATAAATCTCTTGAGAAACTCCCAACACAATTTGAGTGGTGCGTTTCTGCCCTTCACAAGTGTTTTTACAGAAGAGCAGTATTCCTCTGCTGGTATGTTCACCTTCACATACATCATTTCTCCATGGGGAATAGCCAGGTAGCACTGAAATCAGTAATGTAGATAGTGAACCACCCACAGTGCTGTGTTAATTTATCTGGGGCTTGTGTTCAATTAAGAATGGGTGGGGTTTTGTTGCTTTAATTTGCCTGTCATCTAGACACCTTCTTCTCTCCTAAGGATAGTTTTATTTATTTTAGACAATTTAAGTGAAAGACAAGAGAGTTGCTTCCCCAGTTGCAGTAGTTTTACACCAGAGATAAAACTGATTCTAAGTATACAAAGAAAATCAAACTCATCTACTTCTTTTTATAGACTATGCTGAATGAAACAGGAAAGCTCTAGGAAAATGTCCACCTAATATAAGGATTGATAGATGAGGTGGATCTTCTCTACATAGCTTCTCTAGTTCTGTGCTTATGTCTGGAATAAAAAAATAACCAATTGCTAGAGGATCCATGAAAAAAAAATCTACTCCCTCAGCCTAAGGTCTGTACAAAATTCAGTGTTAATACTTCCTGTCTGCTCAGAATTATTTCCTTTCTTTGATTTTGCAGAGCTTTGTCTAGAGAAGGAATGTAGTTGTAAGAGGATGTAAGCCATTTCAAACTCTGTTTTGTTCTGATGAAGTGTTTTAGTGGTCAACTCATATCAAAGAAAATTTGCTGTGATGTAAATGCAGGTAAATTCAATATATCCATAAATATTTTAAAACATGGCAGCTTATTCAATCTGAGGGTGGGCCAATTTAATGAAAGCTATGACCTGAAGGCTGATTTAGCTGAATTCCAAACCAAAGACATTTGGTTTGGAATAAATCAATTAGAAAGAAGCTTGAGGTTACTCAAATGAGAGCATCCACACAGGAGTGTAAACTGTTTTACTTAAACTGATTATATAAATAGGCAATAGTTAGTTTTAGTAGACCTGCAGGAATTTATCTAAGAAACATCTTCAATATGTCAAAAGCATGGATGTCTTTGACCTGACACCTGTTGGCATACTGATCTGGTATCACTGGAGCTGATGAAAAGGAAGAGGTTAGACCAGAGAGTTAGGAGGAGCAAGAGTTTGATTTACTCATCCATATTGCATAGAATTTTTATGAACACCTTGAACAAATAAGTTAAAGACTGTATACTGTTTCGGTATAGGACCATTAAATACAAATGCCATGAAGAGATCCCAAATTAACAGCAACTTGTAAAGCACCAACTATGACAATTGCATTCAAAACCAAGACTTAGACCAAGCTATGCCTGAGGAAGAGAAGTGTGAGCGGTGTCTGACCAGCTCCTTCATACTTGGAACCCTCTCCTGAATTTATCAGAGGTTTTCACAAAGGCCTGTGTTGGCTCAGTTCTGCTTTCACTGGCTGTATCTATATTAGTAAATTAAACAGAACAGCACTGGCATGTTATTATCCATGTTGTTAAATAGCTGGCACATTCCCTGAGGCAATTTTGCCCTTGTGTTTTCCCATAAATTACCCAGACATGACACAGGGACACAAGACATTCACATCAGGCAGTTTGGATTCAACCAACCTCTTTTGGGGACATTTAGCCATGCAGATGTGCACATCCATTTGTCTCTATCAGAAATTAGTCCCTTGGTCCTTTTATTTATGGTATAGCCCCCAAGACAAATAGTTCTGAATTTAGGATATTTTTCCAAGTACAAGATTGTTTCAAAGCATTTAAATAGTATTAACTGTAAAAATGTTTTGTACTTTTACTATAAATCCTTCCTAAAAATGCATTCCAAATGCTTACAGACATCCTAGCTCTGAAATGTAACATTAATGATAGAATTGTCAAAACAAAATCACATTTAGGACTTTCCTTTTCTTTGCTTCCCACGCTGTAAAATGGACTGGTTGAGCACTTTTCCTGGTGCATGGAGAGTGTCTTCCCATTCACCATTCATGTGATGGAGAAAAGTACAAGACCCTCTGTGTGAAGCTATTAAAAATCATGCAGCAGATTGAGCTTGACAAACTCATTCCATGTTTGGCTGAACAACATGGGGGCATGGTTTAAGAGAGGAGAGGTGGAAAAGTGAGTAACTGCACAGATAGATGGCAAAATGGAAACTATTATTTAATATCACTGGTTCCAATTCTAGGGCTTTGCTGCTTAAGTGTCCTTAAGTAAACCTGTGCTAACTGATGATCTGACTGCACTGGGATGAGATATGATCTTTAAGAAAGGCAAAAAATCCATGAGAGCAAGGTAGGGTAAGAACCTGACAGTGATTACCAGGCTGTGGGCAGATGCTGTAAAGGCAGCAGGGAAAACACAGCAACAATCCCCAAACCGTGGTAAACCAAGCCTGAATTTCCTGAGGGAAGCCTGGCACCTGCTGTCGTGGCACTGCCTGGTGCTGCTATGTGCTCTGAGCTGTGTCCAGCAGCACCAGCCCAGCCGTGCTGCCCCTCGGGTCCTCACCTATGCCACGGCACAGCTGCTCTGGTCCTCAGCACAACAGCTTCGAAAGGAGTGAGGAAGTCAAGCAGTGATATAAGGAAAACTGTAAGAGGAACAGGCATAAGATGTTTACTGTTGGCTTTTTTTTTTTAATACTATCCTTAGGTAAAACCTGTATAATAGACCAATACTAAACATGAACAGAAGCTCTTACAAGTAGAAACAAGACTTACAGACTGGAGATCTACCAGTAATCAGTACCAGGACCTGATCCGCTGCCCTTGAGGCCAGTTGGCATGGTCTGCCCATATTCATCCTGTTAAACTCTCCTATTCTCTAAAGCAGCCAGTTTTCACCCAAACTGGCTACTGGACAGGTTCCCAGCCTCAGCTCTCTCTTAAAGTGCTTGGAGAGAGAGCTCGACAGCTACCGGCAATACTAAACCAGGGTGCGTGGTCTGCTCCTATTTAGTTCAGTGGAGTAGACATAGCCTTAAACTATATATCAATTGCCTTAATTCCACAAAGGATTTAGGCCAGGAGGAAACTTGCCCTAAGCTGTGCATTCTTGCAGCACGCTCATTATCACATTTGCCTTTGACTTGCACAGCTGTAAATCCATGGAAACCAGAGTAATTCAGGGATGAATCAGGTCCATTATCTCCTTGTGTTTGTACAGCACTTAGCACAATGGTGCCCTGATCCTGATGGGAATTCATGTTATTTTAGGACAATCGGCGCTTTCATTCGTTAAAATAAAGTATATTTTTAGCTAGAGCAAGCTTCAATGGCAATGTATGGCGGGGGAAGGGGTGTGTGTGAATGAAGGGGAAGGCACAACTGATCCCCCACCACATGATTCTGATCACACCTATCATATGCCTCAGAGATTATCTCCCCTCCTGGTCAGGATGGCTGTGAAAATATGACCAATGGAGACCTTGGAAGCTCAGACAGAAGAAAAAGAACACAAACTCCGAATATTATTGCTTCCTTTTTAAATATGTTATGTCATTTTTAGGTTGCTGAGGATGTAAGGCTCACTGTCTGATTTTGGAACTTTTGGAGTTAATATTGGTATGTTTAGTGCCTTTGCTGAAAAGTAATAAATCAGGTGCCATGCCATTGCTTTCCATGGAAAGTTCGATCTCAAAGATGTGATTTGCTTGACACTATTTTTTTTCCTGCCAAACAAATAAAAGGAACCAGGAACACTTGAAAAAGCAAGAACTGTGCTTTGCTCCATGTTCAGAGGTGCTTGTTTCAGCTCTTTTATGAAATCTTGTTAAGACCAGCAGGTTTTATAAATTCTAATGAGATACATATGTGGAACATATATAAAGACATTACACATGTCTTACAAAATATTTTCTATATAAAGAACCCAACTGTGTGAAGTTATTTTTCAAAGCAGAGGTAAATCCTAGGAGAAGACAGAAAAAAAAAAAAGGTTGCAGATCATAATCCTAGCAGGGCTTGTTGCTAGTTCCTGTGAGTTAAAAGTTGAAATGAGTGGTCTACCTTCAAGTTATTTTTGCAGACATAAATAGGGAAGATTGAATATCAGCTGTCATTAATCTAGTGTCCTGACATGACAGAATCACCATTACTCCCAGTAAATGTGAGCTGATGCTCACAGCTTAGAAACATTAGAAGCACATATTTTTACAACCAAAAATTACGAGCAATTATTGCTAGAGTTGTAACAACAAGTTCTAAAAACTGACATGTGAAACTAGGGAGCTGTCTTTCTAGTCCTAACTTACCCACTAGGAAAACAGAAATGCGGAGATTAAGCTCTTTCAAAGCCACAAGCTTGTTTTTCTTCAAGCCACTTTATTATCTCGCTGAAACATAATCTTAAAAATCCTTGCAGTGAAAAGCCATGTCCTGAAAAGACTGTTATTTTTATTTAGCAT
Source organism: Acanthisitta chloris (assembly GCF_000695815.1). Lineage (NCBI taxonomy): Eukaryota > Metazoa > Chordata > Aves > Passeriformes > Acanthisittidae > Acanthisitta > Acanthisitta chloris. The sequence goes on along the minus strand of NW_008654158.1, from coordinate 162,338 downwards.
TTAGAAGTTCTATTCTGATACTGCTATTCTTAATTTTTGCAAGTAGGCCCACTAATACTTCTTTACTTGCTAATTAGCAGAAAGCATTTTATTTGATGTGGAGGGCAAACTAGGTTGGGTGTGACTATTAGAGAAAGGTCTGACACTTCCATAGCTCTAAGAAAAACTAATTTCCTTCCAGATTTTAGTTGCCTGTGCATGTCCCTTCAGTGCAAATGCAAGCCAAGAAAGGAGCACCGTGACACAGAGCTACCTGATGTGCGTGTGCCCGTTCCTTGTCATGAAATTGTTCTAATTTGTTTTAGCCCATCTGTAGTGCTGAAGCCTTGCTATAATGTTCCCATTGCTGTGTCAGAATCCACAAGCTGCTGAAGGCCTTTGGATTTTAAGAACAATTAGGTTTGCCATTTAGTGCATGTACAACAATGGTGGTAGCACTGCCTTTTCTCAAGGGGGACAGCAGACAGTGTGTTCCACTAACACCCCCAGGAGTTAGTCTCTGTTTTAGGTTTATGAGAAACTCTGTTAGTTCAGACCTTTGACAGCCAAGGGGATAAGATGTGAGTTGTAGCAAATTAATAGTCATGGTAGCATCTCACTAATTCCATCTGAAAACTTGTCCTTTAAATCACAATAGGTAGGTAGTTCACAGTTAAAAAATAACCACTTTTTTTACTGACAATGTAAGTTGCTGCAAGGCTGCTTCTCAGCCCAGTGAAGTAGTTAATCATCTGTGCTCTATTTGCTCTCTAAAATTATGAGATTCATCTGCCCTAAGTGAAGTAATTAAAAGTAATGTTTGTTGGTTTGGACTGATCACTCTAGGCTTCTTTAATGACCAGTAGAAGGGAGTGAAGTTCATCTGATGCCTTGAAACCTTTTCCCATACAATGAGTTAGTCTGTGGAGATGCAACCCTTCAGCCCTCCTTCTGACTTGTGTTCAGTGACGAGGGAAAAAAATCACTATTTCTTGAGAAGAGTTTTAATTCCATTACTTTTTATGCCACAGAAAGTATAATGAATTTGTGTAAGTCATCTAACAGAAAACAGAAATCTCACACAGAAACCTCACATTTATACAGACAGAAGATAGAATTCCTTCCCTCTGTTCCAGTCACCATCAAACACATATAATCACAGAATGGTTTGGGTTGGAAGGGACCTTAAAGATCATCTAGTTCCAACACCCCTGCCATGGGCAGACACACCTTCCAATAGACCAGGTTGCCTGCCCTGCCATGGGCAGACACACCTTCCAAGAGACCAGGTTGCCTGGAGCCCCATCCGACCTGGCCTTTAACACTTTCAGGGAGAAGGCATCAGCAGTTTCTCTGGGCAGCCTCTTTCAATGTCTCACCATCTTCCCAGTGAATAATTTATTCCTAATATCTAACCTGAATCTACCCTCTTTCATCTTAATGCCCTTCCCCCCTGTCCTGTCACTGCACACACTTGTAAATAGTCCCTCTCCAGCTCTCTTGTAGTGTCTTTCAGGTACTAAAAGACTGTTCTAAGGTCTTCCTGGAGCCTTCTCTTCTCCAGGCTGCACAGGCCCAACTCTCTCAGCCTGTCATATGCTAGGACATGGATGACAAGATGATATCCATCAGCACTAGCAATCCACTTCCTCCGGCTCACCCAAGCAGAGCTGCTGGAGAGTAGAGCACAGTTTTACCAGGTGGCACAGCAAGGAGAGCAATCTGGGAAAGCAATGCTGTCTCTGGAAATGCAAAACGTATCAGACCAAGGCCCATAACACTGCAACTAGGTTGGGTGTGACTATTGGCTGAGCATAGGTTTTATACCCTCCAGGCAGAGGTGCACAGCACTAGGGCAGAATTCTCAATGGATTAATGAGCAGTCAGTGAACAGATCTTTTATATGGTATAGGACCCACAAAAGAAATAGTAGGCTAAAGCATCAGAATTCCCCAAAATGTGCTCAGTCAGTAAAAAGCTTTGTAGAGCTGAAAATTAAGCTAGTCAACATCAAATGAAGCTAATCAACAACTTTCTTCTATTAACAAAGCCATCGCATAAATGCTGCTAAGAATGTAAAAAATAATCAATGAAATCTAAAGAATACTAAATTGATTTAAACTTGTTAGAATACTAAATATAAAGAATTTAATCTAATAAATTCTAAAGAGAAAATATTAAAGAATACTGAGAAATAATCTCTTAGTCTATTTATGGCCTCAGCATTGATGTTCATAAATGTGTGCTATTTTATAGCAATGAATTTTCAAGCAGACAGAGGTCTAGATTGTTACAGATCTGAGTAAACATACTTGCTTCTAATGCAGCAGTTAGCCCTGCGTATTGTGCTGTGGGTCCATGCCCCTCTGTCACCACAGAGCAGTCCAGTAATACTACTGCTCTTAATAACACACCAAATTATTTTAGTCTGCATCAGCACTGAGACTGTTGGAGTAAAACACAATATGTTATGGAATGAGAAGGATTAGAAGTATTTGGAGTAGCAGGATGCCTTTCTGTCATAGGCACACCTGTGTTCCCCATCAGCACTGCTGTGCTTTAAATTATGCCACTAATTATCTTTCAGTTTCTCAATTTAGTTGAGGACTAAATAGGTCTGAGAGAAGCAAGTTGAAAGCCTGGAAAAGAGGACATAAAATAGTCAGCCAAAAGCACCTTCAGACCGTCATTATCTACGATTTTGCCTCATTCGTTAGTCTGGGTCTGTAAATGCATCCCTGAGCTGGGTGCCCTATCAAGTTGAGATTTGGAGAGTGAAACAACTGATCATTATGCACTTCATCAGAGCATTTATATAGGCAAACTCTGACTTTGTTCCTTATAGAGTATCTGACAGTTACAAAAGACTAAAAGTTAGCGTACTGACCTTGGAATAGAAGACCCAGATCCTGTTTCTTCCTAAGTCTGAATGGATTCAAAGACAGCTTCGTCACTTTACAGTGAAATTCTCCAGTTATGAAAGCTGCAACCCAGGCCTGTTGTAATGCCACCCTCTTTACTTTTGAGGCTGGACAACTTTTCTGCAAAAATGAAACTGGTATAGACAAGAAAACAGGATTAGTCTTTGCAACAATTTTATTGTCATCCAAGAAGCAAAGTATAGCACTGGGCACTGTGCTGTGTACTGCTTATGCATTTTATGTTGCTTAAAAATAGAAAATAATCCTGAAAGTAAAACCAGGCTTGGTGTCAAGGCTTGTAGGTTGAAAGTTCAGCCCCAGTGACAGTGTCTTTCTTTTCAGTCTGCACATACTGATATTTATTCCTTGGATCTGAACCTGACTTGCCTAAATAATTCCAGATATTTTTTACTGCTTTCTAGTGTTAGTTGTAGCTTTAAATGTCAAAGCAGAGCAATTCTGTGTTGGAACATGTCTCTGTACAGGGAAAATGTTGTGTAAGTTTTCATCTGCTTCATCTGTTGATGTCTTGCAACATGCTGCATTTCTGGTTTTAGTCTATTTAACTACTGTGCAAGGAATATGTCTGCAGAATTGAGAGCTTAGTCTACTTTGAAGAAATCTCCTTTGAGTGACCTGCATACGTGATTAGTTTTACCAGCTGATTTCTTTTATACTCTACCTTCCTTGCTTCTTTATTGAAAAAAAAAGGATTTCTATTACTGTACAAACAATCAAGTGTGTTCTGGGTAGGTCTAGACAAACATACAGCTGAAGTGAGGGGAAATATAACACTGGCTCTTGTAAAAACATCTGAAGGCAGGTCGCTTAATTGAAGATTTCTTTCTGAATGATTATTCCATGCAATGGTGTTATGCCAATAAAGCTAAGAACTCATTAGGGAAATGTGAGATGTTCTGAGAACTTAAAAGGTAAAGGAGATCCCTTTTTTAACCTGATAATGTTCAAAGTTAAAGGAAGAAAAATAAAATAACCCATTGTCATTTTGCATTAGGAAACTAATTCTCTCCTTGGTTGCACATAGCTCCCATTGACCTCTGAGTTCTTTCCACACATCTGCTAAGAAAATGTTGCTCTAAATATATGTCTGGTAGGAAAAGACTTCTTAATTTTCCCACATGAGGAAATAGTACAATTTTATACTGAAGCTAAATCCAAGAGGTTGATGCCCTTTGTAGAAATTGCTTTTCAAGATGAAAATAAAATCCTGCCCAACATTTCTAGAAATAAGCTCTAGTGTAAAAAACCCACTGAATACAGCAATGGAGGCATATGCAGAGGCACATGGTTTGTGTGATCCTGTCACTGGGTCTCATGGTCTCTTCTTGGGAACCTGACATTTTTGGGCAACAAGGAGCCTGAAAAAGAAAAGAGACCACAGTTTCACCTAAGCTGAGAACCAAGCAGGAAATCTGAGCATCTACTAGTTATAATATGATTGCAATGAGAACTTTTGATTCTGATGGGCCCAAAGCCACTATTATTGCTAGAGACAATGTTTATGGTCATGCTAGCAGAATCACAACCTGTTTCCTCATCTCCAGGCACAGAAGATAAAAGCCCATTATTTTTCTCCCTCAAGTAAGTCCTCTTCACTGAAGATTCCACCAAAACTGCAGAAACAGATACACTGGAGTTCAAGCTCACTCAAATTAGCAAAATGGCACTGACATTCACAGACTTACACCAGAATTATGTTTTTGCACCAGAAGCCCTTGGAGTAGGTTTTCCTATGCACATGACACTGCGAAGGCAGAGAGGTCATAAGCCTTCCTCTGGCCCAGAGCCATTACATTCTTGCATCCAGCATTCAATAGCTACATTGCTCCCACACTACTGGCAATAGCAATACTCAAATTATTTATTTATTTGCATCTTTAGTTATGAATGGGGTTTAGTAATTCTGAGAAGACCATAGCATTAATACAGTAATTAACCCATGAAACTGCCTCTTTTAATCTCTGAGTTTGACTTGGGTATGATGATTATTTGACATCCCAAATGGAAGCAGAATAGTCATGATATCATAGCATGGGCTTCACCACAAGCCACAGCTGATGCAGACATAGTACATCAAACACATTTTGGAGGGAGTATGTAGGCTCACACACACACACGTATTTATGCATGTCACTACCAGAGCATTCAGATCAGAGTTAAACAGGAACTCTTCATTTAGAAAGTTTCCATCTACAGTGGTGACTTTGACCAAAGCCATAGAACAAGATGACATAAGGCTGGTTTTGCCTATTTATCTCACAAGTATATTTTTCCTTGGATCTGACAAAACTGCTTTCCTTGACTTGGATTTCACAGTTGTGATGCCCATTTTTAATCTCTCTTTGTTTCAAGGCAGAACTGACTGACTTAAAATTTAGAATTTAGTATTAGAGCAGAAGCTTTCTGTAAATATCTTCAATTGATTCAATGATGATTGCTGCCACAGCCAGCTGTAAACTGGCACATCATTAGCATGGTTGTAGGAACTTAAGTGGCTGCTGAGTTTTCAACGGCCATTTCAGCAGATATCTACCTTTTACAGACAGAATTGAGGAGGAGGTTTTTTTAATAGCAAATGTGGTAATTCAGGAATTTGTTTTCACTGACTTAAAATAAAATCCAAGGTGTTGCACACAGAAAAACTTTAAAATATTTTTATTTCAGTATTCAGTTTTGATTTTCAGTATTCAGTTGGGTATTTAGATGTGGTTTTATCTTTATGTGCAATATTTCAGTACCTTTTGTGAAATCTCTCAACAAAACATTGTTCCAAATGAAAAGTCAAAATATTAATTTCAGAAAGTGGGAACATAATATTTCAACATCAGCACACTTTGTCCTTAGAGGAGCTGTTTTGTGAAAAAGGAAAAAAAAGGAGGTGTGCGGGGGACAAAATCAATGCCTTCCTTTCCTAAGTGGCTTTATTAGATTTTTTTATTTCTATGAAAAGACAATTTGTGATGGAATTTTAATTGCCTGTCTAATTGTTGGTTCAATTCTCATTAGAATTAACAGATGAAATTGTGTTGCCTATTCTGTTCCTTAGAGCTACTTGAGTTCACATGTCTAAAAGAAAAGTAAGACCGCAGACAATGTGTTTCTCTTAATTGAATTTTCCTCTAGATCTTGCACAAGACCTTCCTGGGACACTCGTATGCTGTTGACTTTTCTCTTCTTTTCTCAAATTGAGAAGAAAAACCACACAAATAAACAGACAAATTTACCTAGAGACCAATACATTCACCAAGGAGCCTTTTGAAACCACAATAAACTGTATCCTATATCTCAGTGTCTAAGGTAAACAAAGTGCTTATAATTTTATCTTAATTGTCACTAATTCTATCAAACCAGCTGCATAGCTAAGTTAAAATGACACACTATAATTTGTAAACAAAACTGAGCTAGATTTGTATTCAATTCACACAATTTTCAGAGTAATTTTTACATATAAATGGACAGTTCTTTCTAATTTTGTTTGACTTGGTTTTTTATCAGTTTCCAAGCAACGCAATATGTAAGGTTTGCTTACAGTATGTAAAAGCTGCAGTTTAAAAAAAAAATTCATAGTCTGTGTTAACACATATCAAACAAAATGGGATCTTGTTAAAATAACTGACAATTGTGTGGGTTTATCCTGATGAAAATATTCCTAAATACTGTTGTCTGGTCTCTGTTCTGTCCGTATATTAATCATTTGATATTTTTATAAACATGGATGAAAGGCCATGATGTCATTTGAAATTAGAGAAAATAATGCTGGGATAAGTTGGCAGTACTGGCCTTTTACAAGGATTCTCACCTGTTTGTATAAGTCTGCCAGAATAGCTTGACCAAAGCTATTTCAAAATAATTTCTACCTGCATATTCCCCAATGTAATTCACTATTACAGAATTTTCAGAGAATGCATTGACTTTACAGTGCCATAAATGTAGTTTAAATCCAGAAATAGGAAAATTATTCACTATCTACCAGCAGTTCATCACATACTTCTGAATGAAAAGTATATTCGGAAAACTAGTTGATTGATAGAATAAAGGAGGGGGTAAAAAAAGTGTTTTAAAAGAATTATTGACTGAGCTCTGGTCATGCCTGGTTGCTCAACTGAGCTGTTCCTTCTTTCTTCCTGAGAGACTTTCTTGTATGCTGCTTTCCCACTGAGGCTTTATTTTGTTCCTAAAGCTTTCTTTTTTTTTCCTTATCAGCCTCTATCATTTGATCCATTCAAGTTTAGTCTCTGCTCTGCTGATTCCAGTTTTTTCTTGAGCAGCACATAGTAAGGTCTTGATATTGCTTGATAAGTAGTGTCATGATCCAAAGACCCCCTCTAGACTTCTATTGCCACCACTGTTGAGTCACAAGATGTTTCCATTTTAAACTCTCTCTCCTCTAACTGCAAACTGCAAATGGAGTTGAAATTATCTGGGACACAGAGAAACACCCTCTGACACATTCAAACCCATGTGTATATGTTTAGCAGGTTCTATAGGCAGAATAGTGCGTTGTCTCCCTTTCTTTAGTTACTTGCAGCCTCTGCATCTGAGATGAGCTTGTACTAGGCAACATCTAAGAAAACGTATCTTTAACTTATTATTTGAGAGGCATTTGTGATTAGATGTCTAATGTGGAGTTTATCATTTATGCATAAGTAAAATTCATGCTGTGGATGACAGAAACAAGCACTTTATTGGGGAATTGTGCACCCTGCATTAATGGTGCATATAATTTTGAACCAGTCTGGTTTTCTGAACAATTTGTTCCAGCTAAGAACAGATTGAGCTGTTCTTTGAATCATTTTTCAGCAGGCAGTACAGTGTGAGTTTATGATGGCTTTTCTTTGTGCTGTAGCTGAGTTCATTTGAGGTAAATCTTGCTGAACTGCAGAGGGTTTATAAAGGTGCTGAGCACTGCCTATGATCCAGCGGGCTTGACATGAAGACAGCTCTGTGGACTGTTTGTCTCACATTTAAGCATCGGCACATACTTTTCTGTCAACTTAATGGTTTGTTTTCAGTTGTGTATCCCAGCATGTATGTTTGACATTTAAATGTTAGTATTGCTTTGTATATAGACTTCTCTGGATGAATATCACCGTAGAAAGTATCCAAGAAACTGGATGCAAAGCATAGAAGGTAACGGATGTGAGACTTGGAACTGGCTTTGCCAGCTTTGGTGGAGAGGAAGTGGATATAGTTGTGAAACAGGACATAGCTGCTTTGATTACTTTTGGCAAGCTGTGCAATCTGAAGGTAGAAACTATTATATCAAGGGGTATAATAGTTTGCATATATATAATGTTTGGATCCAAGGCAGTCCAGGAAAGGGCTATGGATTACACATATGACTTAAAACATATTTGTACACACAGGCATGGTTACTTCTATGAATTTTCAGCAGATTCCTGCATTAATGGATTGATCTATAAGGACAAATTAAAAATTACAAGACCTGATGCAAATTCAGGGCTGTAAACTATAAGATTTTACCTTTTCCCAGTATAAGAGTTGTTTGGTTTTTTTTCTTTTGAGGGTGGGGTGTGAGTGTGGGCACTACGGAGGTCTCCCTAAAGCTAGTGAGAACCAAAAGTAGCTGTTCAAGTTTTCTCTTTTAGACAAATCCAAGCAATTTATTAACCTGTTCATTCTAAATGTCACCCTGTAAAATAAGTAACTTTGACAAATCTGTTGCCAGTCTACTATCCCACATGTTAAAATTATCAGAGTCACATTCCTGTCAATTGTCATTTCTGCCAAAGGATACCATTATGTTTCTTGTAGGATCTCTGGAGAAGCTCTAGGTTTCAACAAAACCAAACCCCATTGTGGACTAGGTTATTAAGAAATTCACAGAATTTCTGTGAACTGGGTTCAGGCAGCAACCACAGCAGAGTTTCAAAATCTGTTTAAAGACTGATGTGAGCAATCACTTGTCTACCATGCAGCTTTTCCAGAAAAAGGCTGAACTTTCAAACAAACACCACCTGCTTGCTGATGGGCCAGGTGGTCCATAAGCACTGAGACATTTACTTAGAAACCTAATTGGACGATTTAAAACTAGTACTACCTTTTACTTAATGCAACAGGGACACCAATATTTGACAAGTATTTAGGTACCTAGTAATACCTAAAGCCATTTGTGATACAGAAATAAGAACACCCATGTCTTTATTTGACAAGTATTTAGGTACCTAGTAGTACCTAAAGCCATTTGTGATACAGTAATAAGAACACCCATGTCTCCCAGGGAATTCAGTCAGGTACACATGCTCTGAGAGCAACTATTCAGTCCCAAAAACCTGGGGCTCACCCAAGTGTAAAGAAAACAACAATGGCCACTTCTGCCCAAAACATTACCACAGGAAGAAAAGAACATGCATCATTTGTTTTTCAACCTCATGGTGGATTACTCATCTAGAAGCAGGGGTGGAAGCTTCAACTGTCTTCACCTGGGGAGATTCAAATCTATCTCACAGTTTTCAAGAAGACAAGCTAGGACAGAAGACATAGCATGCATAGTCTAGAGGAGTTCACCCCCCTCTAGACTTTTGAAGCATACCAAGAAGCCAAGAGGTTGGGATTCAGGTTTCAGAGAAAGAAAGCCACCCTTTGAGTTTAAAGGGGCTGGACAAGGCATTTTGTTCTGGACCAGGGTAATGGACCTGTTTAATTTGCTCTGGTTAATGTCCCTGGAACTGATTTTGTAAAGCTGGTGATTAATACTAGCTAAAATTCTTTAAAAAACCTCAAAAAACTGCAAAAAGCCAAAACCTCAGAAATAAATTCAGACCTGTCCAGAGTCTAGCATATGTTTATGACTCAATAATACAATGATTATTTCTGCACAGTATGAAACTATAATGAGACAATCACATGGCCTCCAGCACTACAGAATTTAAACATTTCATGATTTTTAATGTATTAAGGTTCACAAAACTCCTAGAAAGTAGGAAAATGGGTAACTTATAATTCCCAGTTGTAAAATGTTTACTCAGTTATTATTCAGCCTTTTAAATACTCCAAACCCAACTACATTCACAGACACCATAAAAATATTAGTCACATGTACAAAATTGCAATGAAGCTTTAATAGGCCCCTTTTTGCCTTTCTTGTTTCCAGCTTCTTGTTAAAGTCTGTTCTTCAGCCCTCAACTTATTTTACAGCTCAAGTCTCTGCCTTGAAGATTGTATTAGCCATATAATGGATGCTATGATAGCCCAGCTTTATTTCCAGAATTGAAACCTAGCTGACAGTCAATCTATGTGTGCCCCTGTGCCCTTGTTGGAAATGAGCTGCAGCCTGTGGCTGCTCCAGGTAGATTCTGTCAATTTAAGTATGAAAAATTATAAGGGACGAGCTCTGTCTTCTGAAGTATTGATGCAAGAGGTAGCAATATTGCCTGACCCTCGGGATTGTTGGATGGCTGCATTGTACTGTAAAAGAGCTGAAAGAAATAGCTTGGGTTTGGGGAGTTTTATGTCTCTGAAGTAGAATATGAAGTACCTGATGAGGAAGTTATGGTTCAAAGGAAGGTTACAAAAATAACAGCAGCCATCCTAAACTTATCTAAAAGATTTACAAGAAGTCTGCTACAATGTGTGGGTTTTGACCTTCAGGAACACTAAATTTTATTCATCTTGTGCAGGGGAACAAAAGATACTCGGTGCACTAAATCAGCTTCATTTTTGTGTTTGTGCTTATGGGATTTGGAGCAGAGGTTTAGATTATAAGGAAATAGTTGTCAAGTATAAAGTATAATTAAGACAGTTTTGGTGCCAGAACCAAGATTTTAATTTTCCTGTGGACCAGGGATTTTAGGTTTTTTCCAACTCTTAATGTAGAGAGGGTGAAGAAGGGAATAATTTTTGCTCTTTTATCTGAACAGTCAAAAGTGATCCAATATGACATTTGTGTTGTACAAGCAGAGAGTTTTATGATGTTCACAGTCTACCATAGATTTACCTCCTGTGTAGGACTTAACCTCGTACTTTAAAAATCTTCTATAGATTTGAAAGTATTCCTGTCAATTTAACTAGCTTCCCCATGTCACACTTCAGGTGCTGCACATAGAGCAAAGCCCACTAAATGTTTAGGTTCCCTTGCAAAATTTCTATCCACTGAAGTTTTAGAAGGATCTCATCTCTTTCCATCTACCAAATTTCTGACTATGATACACAAGAGTACCTTCTGGCCAAAGACTTGGACTTCATGTACTCTATGATTATACCACCTGAGTTCTAAGAGTTTGTAGTCTCTCTATAAAACTGGTGACATGTAGATAAAAGTGGATGGGATGGCAGAGAAAAAGATGAAAAGCCTGTTAATCAGGAGACACTGAACACTTTTTTTGCAGTTCAGTGACCTAGACAAACATATATTCAAGTAACAGGCTTTGGATTTAAGAGCCGCTGGTATATATCAGTAGGCAATAGCAGTTGCATATATCCCCAAATTATTGCATCAGGACTGGGCATTGAAATAACAAAACAGCAACTTTTGGTCTCAGATGTTCACCTGTCTCAGGTGACTTCTACCTTGTACAGAGAGGTCCTCTGAAACTGTGTCAGACAGTCAAATACCTGAGAGTATCTGAGTGGTGGCCTTGTAAAGCCCTAGTGGGTGTAGAGGGATGTGATTGTTTTTTTCTGTCCCTTCTTAATAAATCACAGACATAATAACTCAACAGCACTTGCAAACATATTGAAGTTCCTGAGACCTGGTTTCCTTTCATCTCACACCCTCAGAGTTACACCCTCATCGATTATAGGAAGGACCCTAGGTGACAAGCTTAGACTAAGTGCGTAGGGTTTAGGCAATTGAAGCTAGGTGACATGAATCCAGTCCAGGATGTGTCTTCAATATTCCCCAAATAATAAAATAGTACTTTAAGTCAATCTCTGGCCTTAGCTTACCTTTCAAGAGGATTCCTTAATCAGCAGAAGATACAACAGGAAATCTATAGGGTTTCTCTCTACTGCAAAATGAACAGACCTTTTATTTGCAATTCACTTTAATACAGAGAGGTGCAATACAAGCACTCAAATTAACAGTAAAAGATCCTCTGCTGACATGAAAAATAACTGGGATTTGGTAGCTCAGCTACAGCCCTTATTTTCTCACAGACTTGCAGTGTCCTTGTCAGTAGGTTGCACAAGTCATATATGTATGTGCTGAGGGAGAGACCAAAACATTGGAATGATGAAATTACTGTGAAACTGGGTCCTGCTAAACTAGGTGTGAGAAATCTGTTCTGAATATTCTGAGCCCAGAAGGTTATAATTTATATTTATTGATTTCTTTATTCTTCTATTTAATTCGTGTAATGATGTAATTGAGCTTGTATTGTTTGCTGGGACAGAAGGACTGTGGGCGACTGTGGGAGGAAATTTATTTCCTGTAGGAACTGCAGTAGGTGAGGAAAAAGATGTGTAAGGCAAAGAGGCACGATGTAAAAGAAGAAATTTATGGTAGAATCATATCTCTATTTATATCAATGTATATGCAGAAAAATGTTAAATATTGTGTCTCTCTTAAACCTGAAGAAAAAAACCAATTTTATCATATGTCACCAGAAAAAAGTGTGTTGCCTGGTATGTGCATTTGAGAAAGAGGTAGTTACTGTATGATGAATTACTCTTGCTCTACTAAATCAGTAGTTGTCACTAAGAAAACAGACTTTGAAAGCTTGGACTCAGATGAGCAAAACCATTTTGATACCAAAATATTTTGAAACTTGCTTGGAAGCTTACAAAATACCCACCCTAAGATTCAGTAAAACCTGATTTCCCTTTATTTAATTAAGAATTTGCAAATAGCCTTTTAACTTTTGGAAAAAAACTCCTCAGGGGGAAATCAAGGACATGCTAAAACATGTTTCGAAGTTTTAGAGGGACAGACTTCTCAGCAGGATTCAAGTGCTGCAGTATCACCTGCTCTGGGCTTGTGCTCAGAGCACCTTCCCAATTCACCCAGGAAAATTATGAGCAAACTGGTAGCTACCCCACACTGTGCCCCAAAGCAATACAACTGCTATTCTGAGGGCTCACTGAGGTAAACCACTTTCCTCTTTACAAGAGTTCAAGCTTTAAGAGAGAAGTTGAAGATATACCAACCCAACTATTGTTTAGAGTTTGCTCTTTTACTGTAGATACAATGACAATGTGCACATCCACATCCTTAAAGTTCAGCATGGATCCAGAGATGAGGTATAAATAAAACATCCATATAGTCACACCTTTATACACTCAAACATACCTGCACTGAAAGCAGGTATTTACTGGTAGAATCTGGTCTGGCACATGAACCTATGTGAGGTGGTGTAGCCACATACCTGACAGCTCCACAAACCACATTTATGTTCAGAGTTGTTTCCATCTCTAGCCAAATAAACTAAATGTAGATGTCTGGTCTAACTGAAAAATTCAGAGCTTCTGAACTAGGTGCATAGGCTACCTATGGAAAGAGAGAAGCATCTCAAGAGCAGGAGCATCCCACCATACTGAACTTTAATGTTAAAAAGAAAAAGAGACTGGAGGAAAGTGATGCTTGTGAACTGATTCTCTGAGTCAAAGGTAATGGAATTAATGAGTTGAATTTTAATAAGCTCTCTCTTGTTTAGAGGAGACATAACATAATGAGAAAATCTTCATGCCTAAATTGTTGGTATTAAAATAGGAAGACTAGAAACAAAAATTTAAAGATCTAAAAAAATAACGTAAGTGCACTGAGGTTGTATAGTATAAACAAAACAAGGTTGAGAGGAACATACCTATAAAACCAAGAAGTGAACTATCAGCTCTTCATACTCATTAGAGACAGAAAACAGGTAATGGATGGTTCCTGTAATAAGGGAACTAAAGGTGGACCTTAGGAAACCATTTTGAAATAGGCAGAACATTGAAGAAACAACTTGCCTTGTGACTCCACAGCTTCCCCAGGAAAGGAACAGAGATTTTTGCACTCAGGAGTGTTTGTTTTAAGTTGGCTGTAGTTGATTGAAAGTCTGGAGAAACTACCATGAGAGAAGATTATTATTTTTTTGAGATCAGAGCATTTCTGAAGCAGTGGAGACAGTTTATAGCCCAAGGAACTGAAGTCACTAACCCATATAATTAATCTTTGAGCTCTTCTAGTGATAGAATATCCACAATTTATCTGGGCAAGCTGTTCCAGTGCCAGACCACTCTCACAGTAAAGAATTTCTTCCTAAAGTCTAATCTAAACCTACTATCTTTCAGTTTGAAGCCATTTCCCCTTGTGCTATCAGTACATGTCCTTGTAAAAGGTCCCTCTCCATTTCTCTTGTAGCCCCTTTAGGTACTGGAAGGCTGTGGTAAGGTCTCTCTGGAGCCTTTTCCTCTCGAGGCTAAACAACCCCAGGTCTCAGTCTGTCCTCATAGGAGATGTGTTCTGGGTGTCCTGCTCTAGTGAAAGGCATCCCTGCCCATGGCAGGGGAGTTGGAACTAGCTGACCTTTAAGATCCCTTCCAATCCAAACTATATTGTGGTTTTCTTTTATGAAATATGTTTTCTTTTCTCTGATATTATTTGAATCCTAGGTTAAGCCTCGTGTCATTGTTCCTGTTTCTTTGCACCAGTAGAGGTCTATGAAGCAGGAGGTATGTTATTTAGAAAAGAATGAATTCTCCTGAATAACCTTGTCCTGTAAAATGATGCAATTCTAGAACATCTAAGAAATATGTCAGTACTGCTTTATCAGTAACATGTAATAGCAATTTTCTTAGGAAATTACTTAGGAAAATAGTTAACAAAATAGATTCTGCAAAATCTTTAATTTCTGAGACAGGGAAAGACTTATCTCTTACACAAGTAAGATTGATTCCAAAGCTTATATACTGTATCTTAGTAACTAAGCAACAAATTTTGTACCAGACATTTATTTGCTATTGAAATTAAATAAGATTAGTCAATTAGGCATCCAAAAGCCTCATCCCAACTTATTTAATTCTATTTTTTCTGTCTATGTATCTCTTTCCTGTCATATATCTAAACCTAATATCCATATGAGAAATTATGGAACTATATGAACAAAATGTAGCTACAGAAACAAATAATATATCTGCGGTCATATAATCTGAACAATTCCTATTTATCATTGTAGAATTGTCATTGCTGGAAGTTGTAAAAGTAAGGGAAAATCTGTAGCAAAGATCTGTAGCTCTAGAGCACTTCAGTATAGGCCTGGAAAAGCCTATAGTAATGGACACTCAGGATGTGAGGTGATATTATCATAGAAAACCTACTAATTTTAAAGTTTTATCACTAAATAAGTAAATAAAGTGAATGGAACATGATTAATTTTAATTAAATGAATAGGCAGAATTTATCTTTTATGGTTAGTCTCTTTCTTTATGTAATTACTTCAGGCATAGTTGATATTTTATTGCTACTTCAATACAAAACTTTTTGCAAACCTCAAATGCAAATGAAGAAATAACTGTTGGCTTCTGCTCTATTCAGTCTCTCCACAGGAGTGGAAGTATCTTGATGACAAGTGCTCATATCCCGAGACTGCTTTCAAAGCAAAAGTTTTGGTTAAATTCATCTCATACCTCATCCACAGTGCAAGGAAAATGACTTTGGTTACAGATTTCTTCTATCTGTAAAATAGCTCTTTCTGAATAAAAATAGAGATCTTTTCTACATATTTTATAAATATTTCCTTTAACTAGGCTGCAAAAGTTCATCGGAGGGAAGAAACTGTGCCTTGGACCTATGGGGATATTTCAGTTTCCTTGACTGCCAGACATATGAAAAGTCCGTGAGCTTAGAGATGAAAATATTCTCAAAGTGATAGAATCCTTAAAAGAATCTTACCTAGTGAAATTACTGTCTCAGGGAAGTGTCTCTCACTGCAAGATAAGCAGTTTGAAATAAATCAGTGCAATTAACTTGTGGCTATAAGCAATACCAAACACATTACACCTCCCAAGAACTGGCATTCATAGTTTCCCTTTGATACCTGATCCCTTCTTTTTCCTCTTATCCCTATTAAAGTAGTAAACTGTTTATACATTTTATTGATATTTTCAGTTGTATCCCCAGGGAAAGAAGTTCAGGGAGAACAGGGCTGCACTAAAGAAAAACTTAACAGAAGAAAGCCATGATTTCCTTCAGTCACTGCACATCCACAGGGAAGAGTAATTTGTGGAAACATGGAGATGGAGGAGTAATGGATTTCTCTGTCAAAATGATGAGTGAAAGAAAGAAGTAATTACCATTAATGCACTTCAATTATGGCTCAACGGTTTTTTAGCTGTATGTTCCCATTTAATTTTCATTTAAAACAAAACAGTTGCCACAGACCTGGAGCTAAAAACAGAAATCCCTTTCAGCTACTGGCAAATTAGCAAGTAATGCTCTTATGTAAGCACAGGGAAGATTGGCTTCTTCCAGGCAAACGCGGGAAGTGCTTGTTTGTTTCAGGCACTACCTCTCCCCCCAAACTCACTCTTGAACTTTATTTCCAATGTTATAATCAGCTAAGCATGATACTTTTTTTCTGGTTCCTATTTAACTTTCAAAGCCCTCACAGGATTTCTGTCATGGATCAGTGGCACCTTCCAGGAGGGAGTGAGGTCAGTGAACATCCTTGGTATACAGGAAGGCATGTTCTATTAGAAAAGGGAAATGTTTTCAAATCCCTCAGATCTTAAGCTACTAAAAATAAACTAATGAGCCTTAAATTAACTTTTTTTTTCCACAGCTTTTCTTAGCCAAAAGAAAAGTATTTATTATCTGGGAGTGACATGCAGGAAATTAGGCTTATAAATTGTGATGAAATGATTATAGTTTCCAACTTTCCTTAATTCTAATCTTAATCTTAATATGTTGTAGAGTGCATGTTTCAACTTCGATGTTTTCTTGGTTTGTTGGGGTTTTTTTAAAAAAAACAGTTCTCATTGCATCATGTGAAATATTTATAGTGGAGGATCTGAAAAATACATGATGTAGGAATTGCTTTGGTATAGTTATTTGTCTGTCTGCCTGGAACAGTTTTGAACTGGTGTCCACATTCAGTGCTACCTCTCTATATCCCTCCAATAACCAAAGTGAACTTGATAAATTTCCTGTATATATTAAATGCCCCAGAGTAAAGTCAGAGTTGGGAGACCAGCAAAGAAGTTTTTATGTAGGAGGGTGAATGGATGTGAACTTATTTGGTAAAACTCATCCTTACTGGAACTCTCCTGAAACCAATGGAGGCATTTCTAATGGACAAGCAGCCTTGAGGGTGGACTGATTCACAGCAGTCCCTTTGACCCACTGAATTTCTGTCCATGTTTCAGGCTGAAGGGCAGGTTTAGTGTAATGCTGGTATGCTTGCAGGGGCTGCTTCAGCTCTATCTGCTGCATATTAGGGCTGAAGGAAATGTAAGCTTGGCCATCTTTGACCCATGCACACCAGAGAACTTGTGGCAGAGTTTAGAGTAAACCAGGAAGGATTCCTCCAGATGATGCCTTGGTTTGTGGCTTGCCTGCCCCAACAGGCACTTTGGGTATGGGCTCCTTGTTGGGGGAAGGATGAAAGAGTTTGAGTTATGCCATATCAAAGGGCTATAGGGTCAGAGTGAGTTCTTGTCCATTTTTAGTCCTATAAACAACCTGAACACAGAAGAGGTTAAAGAACATCAGACTGGGTTTTTTTCAGTGTGTTCCCGTGACACACATGCCATAAAACCTTTTTGGGACTCTTTTCCTTGTTGAGTTACCTACAGAGAGAGTGCCACTGCAGCCAGGGCTGCTGCTGACCCAACTGCTCAGAAATGCAGATTTGCAAACAGGCCTCATGTTACTAAATTCATCACAAGCACAAAACCCCACCTGGGCTGTTACCTTCCTTCTGCAGTGACTTTTTTGCTTAGCTGTTACCAGGTTGTATATGACAAACCAGCCTGCCAATTCAAAAGGGATCCAGAGATGTAAGCCACAGGCAGAGGAGGACCCTAGAACAAGATCATCCAGTCTTAGGGAAAAGTTACAAAGTAAAGCAGGTAGCAGACTACTACAAATTACTTTCTGCCACTAGCTATAGCTACCAGCTACAAAACTCATTGTGTATTCAGGCAAGTCTCAAAAATATCAGAATTTTTGCAGTTGCAGAATTTGCAGTTTCTTACAGAAGTTCAGATAGGTGAGGGTGAGTATGGCAGCCACAAGATGTCAGGGAGCATTTGGAATACCTGGTAAATCTGGTGGATTCACCAAATGATGGTGAATAGCAGTAGTTCATGCCTTGGGCTAAGGACTTGAAAAAAAACCCTATAGAAAAGTTTTTGCTTTTCAGATACATTCACTAATGACTCAATCCCAATCTTATCACAGGGACATTTAACTGAAGTGACTGTAAAACAATGTCTGCAGAACTACTTGTGCATCCCTTGGAATTATTTTAATTGAAAGTACAGATGAGTCTGTAACTCAAAAATGCCATAACATAGTGCTGAGCCATTTGCAATGACATGAGCTTGGTAGAGCGAGTGAGATGATCCCATTGTTTCCCTGTGAAGGTTTGTCTTTCCTTTTCCCACTTCTACACAGAAGGTCTCCAAGTTTCTTCCTCCACCTGCAGAGTTCCTGGAGGAAACTGTCAATATTTCATACAAAGTTCAAACATACCATGTTTTTATCCTAAAGTTTATTTACATTTCTTGATTACACTTGTTCTGGCTCATTTCCTTTGTTTCTTTCTTGCCAGAAAACTTTGCTAGAGTACTTGTCAGTTATTAATAAATTGCGTCAAACAGTAGCAAGTGTAGTTCAACAATTTGGCAAATATTAATGAATGACATTCATTGTTTGGAGAATTTCTGGCCTATTTTCAGGTCAAACAATAATTCCAGTCCTTTAACATCTGTTTTTGCTATATTCAGATTGGCAAGAAAACAAATAAAAGGAAAATGAGGCTTACAGGAACATTCTCAGCAAAAGATGCAGATATTACATCACTGTTTGGACTTTTAGTACTTAAAAAAAATGAAATGGATAATTGAGTTTTGTTTGTCTGTTGAATGATTCTTCATAAAGTTATGAATTAGGAGACCAGAAAGGGCCAATATAAGACATTCTTAGATTAGATTCTATGAGAAACATTAGAAAAAAACAGATGAATGTGCAGTAAAAAATTCTACTGGTGGACACTCCACTGCTGCCATTGGTGAATTATTCCATCTAGTTAAAGTGTTCTTCTTTATTGCTAAAATCCCACTTATTTCTATTCTGGATGCATCAGCTTCCAAATTTTATGTTGTTTTCAGACTCTGTTTATAGCTCTTGTTATCAGCTTGGTCCCTCTCATGCCTTGGTGTGTCCAAGCAAGGCACCACTTTGGAATGTATAGGTTTTTTACAATACATAGCTTTCAGTCTCAGGTTTTCTTTGGTTTCTGCACAGTTCATCAACATCCATTTTGAACTGTAAGTTCAAGAGAATTGGAAGGAGCAGTCAAGCAACTTTGCACAGGCAGTAGACAGACAAAGCAGAACCTCTCTGATCCTGTGACTGTACATCTAGTGTTCCCTTCTGCCCTTTTGCCCTTACTTTTTACCTTTATCTCTCACAGTGTGAAATAATTCTGCCTTTTATGAGAATAATATAGTAAATTAAGGAAACCAATCACTTTTCTGAGACTTAAGAGATTTTTTTTTCTAAAACATTATTGCACTAAATCATCTTTGCATAGGTAGGTTTTTCTAAGTATCTATCTCCCATCTCCAAAGAAGGGAAAGAAGTAGACCATTTTTTCATTGGCAATTTAATTCCTTTTAAAAGCTTTTACTGAAATGCTTATAACCTTTATCATATATTCACCTGTATCAAGTCTCCTTTTTATTTAGCCTCCATAGCCTTTGTTTTTCCTGGAAGACATTATCCATTACTGATACACTGTGAACTTGTTAGGTCTTAATTTATTCACTGTATTCATAGACTCTTTTATTGTTAAATCCACAGATATTATCCATGCTTGTAAGGAAGAATTCAAAACTCCTCTTAAATATGAGATTGTGCAGTTAGGAAATTAGGCCAAGCTGTCCCAACTCTTCCAAAGAAGGATCTCTGGCTATATCTTTAAGCAGTTAGTTGAACATTGACAGGTGGATTGGTAGACACTGAAATGTATTGTAGCCTGTCTAAGAGCAGTCAGAGGTTTTTCCTGGGCAAAATAGGCATCTTCTGAGAGTTAGTATAGGCCCAAAGACTGCATAGCTATATGCAGGATGTATGCAGTAGTATTTGGCAGCAGTATTTAAAAGGGCAAGACTTCTGAGTCATTTGGACATAGATCATTCAGTGTCATTTGGTCTCAGGACTAGAGAATGATACCTGGCACTCAATTCACTTACCTAGATGTACTTTCAGCCCCTTTGAAGGCTGAACCTTTGTACTGATTTAGCAGATTCTAAAAATTCATAGACCTACTCAAGTGAATAACTATTCCCTAGCAATTGCTAAATGATCTCAATTGCCAATGTTATGTCAGGAATGCATTTCAACATCTGAGATTGTCTGTGGGCCCAGTGACACGGCCTCAGTACACATTAGAGTATCCTTTTAAGAAAACCTTCTCAAATTGCATTTCTAACTTTTTCAGTGTCAGCTATGCACTTAGAGAAAAGACTGCTCAGTGCATTTTTGAATAGTCTATTGAACCTTCAAGTGCTCTTAAGTAGCATTAGCTGACAGTTCCAACTGCACTTTCTAGACCTGAACTAGATGATTTATAGTAGTATTTAGTTATAAAAATACTTCTCTGTGAATTGGCAAACCATCTAGCTTATGTAAGTGAAGATTCCAAGGCTAACCTCCATGGCTGGTCTTTGACTTCATATATTCATAAGCTGGAATAGCTGCCATTATGATGGCTGTTTAACACATGATACTTTTGAGGAGGAAAATAAAGTCTAGCAATTATTATAAAGGGCAGGTTGTTTCCTCAGATGCTTTTTTCAAAATACGGGTTTACCTAATGAATGAGGATCCTGTAGGCATAAACCCCAAAATCCCAGCTTTCTCCATTCAAAAGGGCAGGGTGAATAAATTTAAGAAACTAAACCATCTTTTCCAAGGTGAGTGATAACATTCTCTGTTATCAGTAACATGTCTACTGGGGTCTCCCTTAGACTCTTGCACTCTCAGCAGTTTGGTTTTAAAGCTGCTCAGGCAGTGTCTCTGAAAGCTATGACTAATATAGGATCATCCTTCCTGACTACACATCAAGCCTGATGGAAATTAATGTACCGGCAGGAGACAGCATATTTTTCAGGTAGGAAACATCATATTTCCATCAAGATCTTTGTGTAAAGGATAGAAACAACGGCATCTTGCCTAGACCCACATTAAGAGACATTAAAAAGTAACTTTGCCATTTGTCCACATAAATCCCTATATCCACAGAGAACTTCCACAGATGTCAGGCAAACCCGATGAATCAGCAATGTTGTGAAACAGCTAGTCCTAACTTTCATGTTTGTAAGGCAAATCCCTACACTCATGGAGATGAGTGCTTTGAGATGGCACTTGTTTGCTTAAATTTAAAACTGCCTAGTGTAGGACATTCACACCTGAGAAAATAATCTGGACTGACTTCTTAGTTGTAGGTGAGGCACAGACATTAGCAGGAGACAATACATTTTAATAAAGATCTCTTTGACTTCTAAATGAGAAGCATGAATTACACACATGCTTCTTTTTCTTAACAAGTGTCAAAATGTTGATCTTGCATATATATGGATCTCTATACAAGAAGTGCCTACAAATGAAGTGAAATGAATCCCACCACTTGCACAGGGATTGTGCAGTCACTAATAATCAGAACATAACCAGGACAAAACTTAGGTTTTGGGGTATTTTCCCCTCAAATAACTCTTGAACAATGGTGGTACACAGTTTTTACACAACTCAGAATATAAAGAATGCAATTTATCACTTATTCTGAGAAATAGTTCCAAAACAAAACAGTTTCCTCAATACTGAAAATAATGAAGTTTGGATTCTAGTTATTTTGTGTCACAAGATGAAATAACTTTGAAAGAATTTCACTAAAGCTTTAGCATAACCTTACCCTTGAGTAGAAATTGGAGAAATGCAACTAGCTTGAGGATAGGCAAGGGACCATAGGATGAAAAAGAGGAATGTTTTTCTCAGCTGCAGGAAAAACATAACTTGAAGATCACACCTTGTTATGTGCCCGAGGAAAGAAATCTTAACTTAAGAATGACAATTGTAATGTGTGAGAAGGGACAAACTCAAAATGGAACTTTTCTTAGAGTTAAATCTTTAACTGTCACACCAACTTCTTTCCCTTGGAGTGGAATTAATAAGATGCCTATCCAGGTACATATTTTCATTTCTACAGGAACTGTAGAATTTTTAGATCTCTTCTTAGCTTAGGTTCAAATTCACCTTCAAGTTTAAATGCTTGGGGGAATAATGGGAGATAAAGGGAACAGTCAACAAGCAGGAACACATAGCCCATGGCATTATTTAAGGCTTGTTCCACAGATAAACAGATTTCAAATTCCTGAACATAAAGAGGGGAAATCTGTAGAATTTACTTACTTCTTCTAATGAATATAAGAAAAATATCTATTTTACATGCCTCAGAAATCCAAAGCAAAATAGAATATATATAGAAGTGTGGTTTTAACACTGTAAATTTATTGCTACATAAATCCATGGCTTTTCTGTAAGAGCATCTCCATGATCTGGACTTTGCCATTGGTTCCATATGTCAGGGACATATCAATCCAAAATCCAGGATGCAAATGTTCAAGATCTTAGGACATGTTTCTGTCAGCTGCTATCCTCCTATCAAAATTTTATAGCTATGGGACATCTTTCAAGATTACATTAAAAGCAGACTGTTCCCTTTGTCCCATGTGTGGGGTCCATGCCATTGCACTGAAGGCTTTTGCTATCTAAGGGTTGTTGCAGAAGTCGTTGTGAACAAGCTTGACGCATTGCAGTCTATTCTAGAACTGGAAGGGAATGTTCTCCCTTTTCTCTCCTTTTTCTCTTTTCCTACTTCCCCCTAAAAAAACATAAGAAAAGGAAGTCCAGCAGACTTTCAAAATTGTGATGAATATTGCTTTTTTTCTAGAAACATGGGCCCAGTGAAATCTCAAATCCTTGATTAAATCAAGGAGTTTCTCTTTAATCTTCCTTTATATCGCATTCCAGTATCCTGCACCAGTTTGTTACACTGTGGCCCTTATCACTGAAAGAATGATAAAAAAAATACCATTCCCAATTTTCAAAACAATCCAATAAATGCAGATATGGGTAGGTTCAACATATACCTATTGACTAAATATTATATTGCACAATTAGAGCCTGGCAATTTTTTTCCCCCCCACATTAGCTTATAGCCATGCAAATATTAATCAATTAGAGCCATAGAGTCCTAAAAATGCAGTTATTACAGTTCAAACATAGGAATGGAACACTGAACAATTATTCTTGGAGAGGAAAAAGCATAACAAATACTTGGATAAAAAGTTTATGTCCACTGAGGATATAAAGGAACAGAATAAACTACTTCCCTTTCCTTCCAGCTGGCCAAGAGGATCTTTTCTGTAAATGTGTCATTTCTCTTGTGTGCACCAGGATTCCCTTTGTTTATCTTTTCTCACCTGATCATGTCATCCCAATTAAGTTAAATCACAGAATCACACAATATACAGAGTTGGAAGGGACCCTTGAGGATCATCGAGTCCAACTGGCCCTGCACAGGACATCCCTGACAACCACACCATGTGCCTGAGAGCATTGTCCAAACACCTCTTGAACTATGTCAGGCTTGGGGCTGTGACAACTTCCCTGGGGAGCCTGTTCCAGTGCCCAATCACCCTCTGGGTGAAGAACCATTTTCTAATGACTAACTTAAACCTCTCCTGACACAGCTTCAGGCCATTCCCTCAGGTCCTGTCACTGGTTGCCTTGAGAGAAGAGATCAGTGCCTGCCCCTCCACTTCCCATCATGAGGAAGTTGTATACAGCAATGAGGTCTCCCCTCAGTCTCCTCTTCTCCAGGCTGAACAGATCAACTAACCTCAGCTGCTCCCCATATGGCTTCCCCTCAAGGTCCTTCACCATCTTTGTTGCCCCTCTTTGGATGCTCTCCAGTAACTTAATATCTTACTTATGTAGTGACACCCAAAACTGCACAGAGGACTCGAGGTGAGGCTAGATCAGTGCAGAGCAGAGCAGGACAATCACCTCTCTCGACTGGCTGGCAATGCATTGCCTGATGCACTCCAGGACATGGTTGGCCCTCCTGGCTGCCTGGAAAATGAAGGGATATGTTCATGCTTCTTTAGATTTTATGGTCCTATCTGGATTTATTACAATGTCATTGTAAGGAAATAAAAATACTTTGCAATGAGAGCAATTTTTAATATAAAACAGAAAAATAAAATTGAATCTGGTGCTTTATCCCATAAAAAAATCTGTCATTGAACTGCTCCAGTAGGTAACTCTTTAATCACACTGATTAATACACTGAACTCATACTGCAATTCTCTGCATGCGCTTGAGTACAATGCCATGACATTCCATGTTTCATGGAATTGCCAGAAGTTTTACCTGGTTTTGTTCCCCTCTGTGTATTCCATCCAAACCCCAATGGATGGCTGTCTCAGACAATACTGTCAACACAGCTACCACAACTACTGCTGGTGAGTCTCCTCAGTTTGTATGATTCATTTTAAAGTCAGATGATAGAATTGGGAATGTATGTTTTGTAAGGTAACACTTTGTTTTGCAAACTTACCCAGATGGTTTCTGTAGATTGCAGTTTGTGAGCTTAGAGCTGGATCAACAGGATGTCCAGCTCCCTCACCTTGTTTTCTCATTCTCTAGGAATAGGTGCTCATCCTACCCTAGGGAAATAAATACAGGCTAGGTTCTATAGGAAAAGCAAAAAGAAAATGAGATATTTCCTCTCCCTGAAAAAAAAAACCAAATAAACCCCAACCAAAACAGTAGCACCCTTACAGTTAGGAAGTGTTTGAGAGTATTTGGACCATGTGTATTAGCAGAAAAGACTGGAATGAAATTAAGTATTACAACAGTCTCATTTTCTCATGTTTAAATGTCTGCACAAGTGCTTTAAGGTAATTATTCTCACACTCATTAAATTAGGCACCTGTAAAGTTTAATTAACAGAAATATTACCTTTCATTTAGCTTGGAAGAAAAGGATTTGTTATAATGTGTGAAAAGATAGCATTTTATTAATTGCCAACTCAGTGGCAAGCCTAAAAGAGTGGAACCCCTGAGCTCTAAGTGTGTGTCTAGTTCCTTTCCAGGGAAGCATTAACTCCTTTTTAGTGGTGAACATATTTTAAATTGTGCCATTTATCTGGTAACTAGAGTCAGAGGTAGTGGTGGTGGTGCACAATTCTTCCTTTTGGTTGTCTAAAGGCTCTGAGATGTCCTGGGACCTCTTTGGAGGTGATAGTTTTCCTGCTGCATAGATATTCCATCTATTAGGAAGAAAGCAAGATCACAGGATAAAAATTGTCTTTCAGCAGCTTTTCTCCATGGTGAGCTCTGCAGAACTTTCTCTTGGAATAATTTTCTCTCATCCTCAGTTCTAGTTCTATTTTAAAAGACAGACTAACTCAGCTTTCGGCTTTGCCTTTGTGACTTGTATTTCTACCATAAATATATGCCAGTTTATATCTCCTTGGTTCAATCTGCAGTCTCCTTTCTGCAGAGAGAAACCCGTCACTGTTGCAACAAAAGGTATAAAACCCCCAACTCTTTTCAGGTCTCAGTTATATTCGGTGTATGATGAGCTTCCATTTCGGGTTATCCCTAAGGTGCCACCAAGGCACAATCTGAGTCAGTGTTACAAGCTTAGAAATAGTGAAACAGGCTTATTTTTAAATACATGACTTCATTAGTGATTTCCAAAGATAAATACTGCTGCACCATTCTGAAAGGATTGGCTCGAATGAAAGCAGATGTAGACATTAAAAAGTATGCTTGTGCTGCACACAGATCCAAGAATTAGTATCTGTCGAGTTTTTCTTCCTCTCTGCTTAAGAAATTTGTGTTGTTCTTTGCATGTTTTTCCCCAAAATAAATGCTTCAGAGCTTCCTACTACAAAACAAAAACAGACAATGTCAACACACAGCCCAGCATGTGAGCAGCCCAACAATAATAAGGTAAAGTGTGCATGTGATGGAGCAAAACTGCTGATAAGAAAAATATTTTCAGTGAGTAGTTTGACCAACTCAATCCTGTTTCCATTAAAGTCAGTATTGACACACCCGTTATTTAAAAAGAAGACTAAGTGGTGGTTTGATTACAATGGAAAGCCAAAAAAACTAAGCTTGAAAGGCTCTTTGTCCCTAGGGGAGAAACCACAATGGCATTTCTGGAAGTTAACAGCTGGAAGTTGAATGTTGTTAAATTCAAATGAAGAGCACTTTCCTAGCAGTGAGGACGAGAGAGATTTCCAGGGGAACAATTAAATTCTCTAACATTTGAAGCTTTTAGCCTGAACTTGGATAGTGTTCTCAATGTTGTGGTTTAGCCAGGATAGCTAACTTTTGGCCAAATTTGTGGTTTACGTGGTCTTAAACTTATTACAGGATACTGAGGTATTTTGTGGTTTAGGAGGAGAATGCAATAGAAGGTATGTAGACTCCTGATTCAGACAAGGTTGTTCCTGTATCTGAGGAAAGAAGGAAAGGGTCTATTCCTGCCTTCCGTTCGTCACTTCTAGGCTCTGTTTTATGCAGGAGATTAAACCAGGAGGGATAAAGGTTCCTATTGAAA
Organism: Acanthisitta chloris; assembly: GCF_000695815.1. Lineage (NCBI taxonomy): Eukaryota > Metazoa > Chordata > Aves > Passeriformes > Acanthisittidae > Acanthisitta > Acanthisitta chloris. The sequence continues at coordinate 135,614 of NW_008654158.1, read as the reverse complement.
TTCATGCATACGATTCAGCAAAGTGGAGACCATCTGTATTAATTCCTAGAGTAACACTTGAATAATGCTGGTTTAGCCATATACCAGCCGTTTGTGTGTGTCACACCACTGAGTGCATGGTAGGCATTGTCTTTGCTGGCCCCCAAATGCAGGGCACAGCTGGCAGCCTAGGAGATATGCTAATGTTAAGCCTTTGGTGAGTTTCTATGAGCCGGTAAGTGAGCCATCTGGCAAACAGTAAGGCTTGCCCGGAGGGCAACGTGCCCCGTATATCTCACATACCTATCTTAAGGTGGGCAGCATCATTTTCTGAAAGTGGCTGCTTTTCACCGCTGGTTATAGGAGGAGCTTGAACAACCAAGCTGCCTAATTTCAAATTTCAAATTTCTAATGCCAGTTGAGACAAATCTCGCTGTGGGCATAATGTCTTTAAGTGCACTCCGCCTAATCTTGCCAAATGCTGGCAGTGCCTCCAAAGTCACGATAAGAGCAAAGGAAATCCTTAGGAAATAGTTTGGGATCTAAGGGTGTATTTAAACAAATAATATACTCTCGCTGAAGTAAAAACTATATGTGAGGAAGGATACCACCTTTTTTTCCCTTAAACTAGTAGTATCCCACCCCACGTGTCTCAGAGGAATAAAAGAAATATAATTAGGAAATTCTATGATATATTGCCACAAACAAAATGTTCCTTCATGAGTTTAATAACCATCAGTTTAATCCACAAGCACAATATTGCTTTATCTTCATTATTACCTTGTAGTGTATATAAAAATACAAATAATAATAGAGATTATTAAATTATCAAGATATTTGTTAGAGTCAGCAGTAGTATTTGCTTTGATGATCTCCTAGGGCTAAGAATACACTACTTACCTAAATGTCCCATTAAAAAAATTTAAAAATTGAAATTGTTTCTGTTATTTTTGATGCTCATTGCTCAGGTTATATTTTCAAGTTTTACACATTAGAAAATCTATCTGTTATTCAGAGCTTTTTTCATAAAGTAAATCTCTTTCACATAGAACCAGTAATATAATCCTAGTCATTGTCATCTCTTTGTTGAATGCCATCACATTTCCAGTTCTTTCTTTTTCTTCTACTACTTTTTATAATACAATTATTTTCCTTTCTAACAAGACCTAATTTGAGTTCACAAAGTATGTGAAACCATTTCAGAAGTCCCACATATACTTTCTGTGTATTTCTATATCTTGAAACAGACATTTTTGTGACGCTAGCTACATAATTATGAACCTGCATCCTATCTCAAAAGCCACGAGGCTTTAAAATGCTTGTCAGAACAGAGAAAATCGTGTTGGTTTAGTTGTTATAGATACTTCAGGCTTCAACAGATAAATCTTTAGCAACAGCTTGCTAATTATTTCTTGGTTGTTACATTAGTTAGATATTTTTGTTAGTTCTGCTCTAAGGTATTGTACTTGATTAAATATCATATTCTGGCAAGTGGCTAAATCTTAGTTTCTTGAACAACAGAAATATCCCACCTTGGAAAAGCTAGTTGTTGCCAACTTTAAATTTACCTGAAATATGAATGTGATGAACCTGGAACTATTTGCAAACTTTGTTTAAATTAAACCAATTAAATTTTAGTTGCTATTCCCCCTCTGGGGAAACAGCCAGAGAAGGAACATTTTCCTAGGAAACAGGAGAAGTATATTCAGCTGTGTCTTTTTAGGAAAGGATATGACCCCTTATTCTCTGTCCTGCTGGAGGAATGTTCAGTGACACTGGCTGGGAGTTACTCAGGTGAGCTTCTCTCTTTCCTTCTTGGTTAGAACTCTTGTTCATATAGCTGAAGATTTTTTGGACAAAACAGGCTTTCATTCTTGGTAGGAATTTGAACAGGCACCGACCTGTCTTGTAGGAAGTTAAGTCAGGCTATGGAGTCATTATTACTTCTTTGATGCCTGGCACAACAATGTTTTGCTGTTCCATGAAGGAAAGTAGCATATCCAACAAAAGGAATTGAAGATGTAAGGCTTGCAGTTTGCAGGATGGAAGGATGTCACACACCCCACTGAATACTGTAACTGCTCATCCTGAGCTAAGAAGGATCAGCAGTCTCTTTCAGAAATCCACCCCCTTTCCTTAATTTTTTCTCCACAAATATTTCACTGGATATGAATGACGCATGCTGTATGACAGAAAGAATGCGGATTTAGTGTTTTCCTTTTGTATTAAGAAATTTTAAAGTCTCTTTGGATTAATCTGTATTGTTTAGGTTTTGTTAGTATTTATTGAAAACTTATAAATTTTTTTTCACAGATGGATTCACCTTCAAATATATTGCTGAGAGACTTGAAAAAGATTTTGAAAACCTCCAGAGGTCCTGTCTACAAGTTTAATGCAGCAGTGTAATTCTTGTATGTGCAACATGATGACGATGATATGAAGCTAACAACATGATGCTGTTTTTCTTTTACAAATAGTTCCACAAAAAAAGAAATCCCTCATGAAGGGTACTTCAACATCTGCTGACATTCAAATGGAGTAGAAGAGAAGAAGGCTCCTGCATGCATTATTCGTGCTGACCGTTTAAAACTTCAGACCAGAAAATATAAATGAGAGGATCAGAGTAAAGAAAATCAGCAGATCAAAGAGACACCATATGGTCAAAGACACTCTTTTGTGTAAAGTTGTGTCATGGAGAGATATTTTAATGTGCAAGGAGGTGTTGAATGCTGTGCTTGAGGCAACAATGTGATACAGAAGCTGTTTCTATTTATATGGAAGTATTTCAGTGCCTCCAGGACTGGAATAGTCATCCTGGGTTACCAAGGGCTGCTGACCCGGAAATTTATGAAAGACATTTCTGTTTGGAGAGTGCTTTGGAGAGGTTGCTCAAATTAGTTGACATCTTTCTGAAACAAGCAGCGGTTGTGTGTGCAAGTTGGGAGAAAATGCCGCGTTCCAATCAATGCTTACTTTCTCATGGGAAGAAAGTGTGTGAATAGCTTAGAAAGGCAGCAGAGCCTTTGCATCTGTGTCAGGGCAAACGAAAGCTGGCAGTCAGGTGGCTCCCCTTCTCACAAAAGGAATGACTTGAGTAAGGTAATTACTGTTTAATATTTCCAACAGGATGTTTGAAGGGAGCATTTAATTATCCTGCCAACATCTATTCAAATAAACATGAGGGATTTAGAACATTTTTTTTGGAGTTGCAGGCTTAAAAGGAATACCAAACATTCTGGGGCACTAAACCTCTTAGATCTCCTCTGCAACGTGGCGTAGTAACATGTTTCTATTGACATTTTGCCTTTTACATGATATGATGCCTACCCTAGAGAACACAGCAGTGGTGTATCCTGCCTCCTCTTTCACCTTCCTATATCCTGTCTTGAAGCTTGACCAAAGAAGCAGTATTTTTAGTAAAGCAAACTAGGACAATAGCTAAATGCATATATTTTGTTTTCAGCTAATGTTTTTTTAAAGCAAAGCCATTGTTACGAATTTTTTCATAGGTTAAATCAGGCTGCAAAATGCCATACTGTTGAAATTACCAACTGAAAAGGGCCATATGAACCATCCAAGTGTAAAGTTAATTTGTCTCCTTTGCACATGTAGTTACTACATACATAAACATACATATGGGTGAAGAGATTGTAATTTTTTTCTAGTTAAAAAACCCCAAACATATAGTGAATCTGTGACTGACATTGCTCTATCTGCTCATATCTCAAATTCCTTGTTTTTTTATTTTTCTTAAAGCCTTTTTCCTGTTACCTTAACTGTCAAATCTTCAAGTTCAGAAGGCTGCCCAACAGGGAAAGTGTTACACAACCTGGGCAGTGTTTCCCTCTTAAATCAGCTGAAAAATCCTGCAGAAGGTCTCCCATGAAACAGTAGCATCTTAATCCTAAAATGCAGACGTCACCATCCAGTGAACACACATTGGGTGAACGAGCTCTGCAAGAAGATATTGTTTAGAATAGAGGTGTGAGTCTGACAGACAAAAGCAAAAGAAGTCAATGCAGACAATGCAAATACTCAATGCAAAGTCAGTGCAAAGTCAGAGTGCTTGAGTAGGTGATGAGGAAAGCTGGCTGAGAAACCCTTGGGAAAGAGGGCTGACCCTTTCCAAGGAGTGGGGAACAGTGACTGAGGATATGATCTGCTGGGGGCAATTTTTATTATTATACCTGAAACCAAAAGAAATATTTCACATATAGCTTTAACTTCTTTTCATAACTGCAACAACTATCAGGCCTCTGATGTTTTTTTCTTAACTGCTCAGAACAAATAAATTAACAACATTATCTTTGCTACAGTTAAAAGGATTTAAGAAAAACAGTAATCTAGGTCTTAATAGTTAAAATCAATATACCAAAACTGAGTGTGATCTCTCTGCACCCCCAGTGGTCTAAGCATAAACCCATCTAAGGCTACATTTTTACTTAGTAATTTACATAAAAGCACTAACACCTCATAGTGTCTAAATTTAAAAAGAAACCTAGAAACTAGCAGCATTGTGTCATTGACATCATTTGGACTCTGAGATGCCAGATTTTTTATGGATGATAAATGGCTTTCAAGTCAGACCCATCCAAAGAGACCTTGTCTAATAGTTAGAGGAGATCTAAAAGAAAATTCCACCTTCCCTCCTCTGGAAATTAAGAGAATATAAAATTTGAGAGGATGGTTTATCTCAATGGGAGAGGGAAAAAAAGGAGTAAGGAGAGAAGAACAGTGAAGACTAGGAAAAGACTTGGAAATGGGACAATTCTAGTGTCTTCTGTTATTGTGTTGTCTTCTCAGAATGTAAGGAAATACATGGATCCATATATGGTGGCACCAGAGTACACCTCTTCTGGTGTCAGCTCTGTGGCAGTCAGGTAAGCAGTAAGAATCTTTTACTAATAATAGAGTAGCCTCAAGGTGCCTTATGGCTGTTCATTACAGTTTCCTGAACAACAGATGAGAAAAATGAAAGACAACCAGAGAAAAATGCATTAAAGAAACTGCAAGGCAATGGAGACCTCTGTAAAATTGCATGGCTTAGGTACGCCTCAAATCTGGGCACTCATTTATATGTTCCTCTGACTTTTGTACATTTTCGTTTGGGTGTATGTTTTAAGATATGGTGTTCTGTGAGTTTTCTGTATAATTCTGCAATAAGGAAAGTTATTCATGCATCATATTGGTAGGTCTTGCATGGTCCCATAATATAAGATTTACTCAGCTCTCAAATTTTAAAATTAGTTTTATGCCTATCTATCCATCTATTTGCCTGTGTAGCATGACCGATGCCTGATTTTGTTTATTGTGGGGAGTCACTGTAAGATTTATATTAATTTCAAAAGATTACAGGTAAAAGAAACTCAGTGAATTGCAGTGGAAGTCTTTGTAAGGCAAGAATTCACTTGTGCAGTGTCCTTGAGAACTCCCATTGTGTGTGGGTTAATAGGAACCATAGCCTTGAAATCATATGCATTTTCCCATTTGAAAGGGTACTTCTAACACCTTTTTAACTCTTTTATTACTCAGATAGCAAACACTGTTGAAACTAAGGACACAGTCTGAAATTTTTGTTGTTGTTTTGTTCTTTGAATGTGGCATGTGGTTTGAGTTTTAAAGCTTACTTCCTTTGGGTCTAATGAGCCTCTGAAAGTGATTAAATAGAAGAAAGACAGGTTAAGCCAATGACATTTTAGCAGAGGAAACACTATCAAATCTAGTGCATGAAAACTTTTGGTAGGTTCCCAAGATTTCACACAATAAATACTTTCTTACAGCTAGAGCGGTAATTAGAAACTCAAGGCATTAAATACTCGTCAGTCAGAGTTAAGGCAAAATGCAAACAACAATCAGAAAAAATGTTTGTGTGTGCTATACTCAAGTTATCTTTTGTGTCTGGCACTCTGCTCTATCTGCCTGCTCTTGTTTTTGTGCTGACCCAATGAACTTTCTTCAAGCATGGGGAAATGCTACCTAAACCAAACCCTCGGTTACAGCTTTGAAGAACTTTTTAAAAGTTACGGATCAAGCTTACTCAGGATACTATGGCATTGGATCCAGGATCCACAAATTAAAATGATTTCACAATCAATTCACATTTTATGAGGACGTAGAGGTACAGTGGGTAGACAGCAACTGTTTGAGTAAAACACTTTGCCTTTCATTGTGCTGTCTGTGCCACATACATCTTGGTGGGCAAACAGTGGTTACTGGGGTTGAATGGGATACTTCTAAGATGATAGATAACTGTAGATTTGTCATTGTTTTGTACAGAGGCCTTGACCCATCACCAGAGACTTCACTGTGCAAGGCACTTCACAGGCCTCTGTCAGTGGGGGAGTCTGGCTCAATGGAAGAGCTCCGGAAGGGCTGCAGAAGTGGAGGTCATTGCAGTGCATTGGCCAGAACAAGAAATCCTCAGAACAACTGCCTACCCCTGGGTATTTTGAACTTATGTTTGTGTCCTAGAATTGTTCCCATTGAGTTATTTTTGATTTTGTGAAGTTTACAGTAAAACCTACTGTGCCTTAATACACAGAGATGATCAAAATACTGAGAAATGTAGGCAGTAAGTAAACTATATAAACAATTGGCTGACATATGAAACATTTTTCCCCCTCTAGATCACTTTTAAAGTAAATGACTTGGAATAAAGATGTGAGCTTCAAAGGCCTCGTTCACTGGAACCTCTTTCGTGTCTCTCAGTGGGCTGTGTAGCTGAATAACATCTGTCTGAGTTGGAAACTGCATTCCTCAGATCTCTGCCTGGGGGAAAGGTATATAGCTATACTGTTCTTCAGCTTGCTGTAGACCACTATGCTCTAGTTGAAAGACTGGCAATAATGTTCATCTCATTTACCTTTGCCATTTAATAGATAGACATTCGGTTTAAGAGGTCATTTGAAAATTTTCAGTGGAGAAAGACAGATACCTCGAGTGGAAGCTTCACCCTATTCCAACACAGCTGTTTATAAGACAAGGCCTAAAGTGTCATTTAGAGGTCACTTTCTCTCTCTAATGCATGTGCAGACTCCATTTCAATAATCTGTACTTTGCTTTACATGCCAAAAATTAAGCAAGATGAATCACATCCTTGCTGAACAACTTCTCTTCATTTTTAATGTTTGAAATAGTATTTTTTAAGCTTTAAATATAATTAGCACACATAAATCTTCACCATTTCATATCATGTATGACTTATAACCAGTAACGTAGCTCTGAAATGATCCTATAATGTGTTTTTTTTTGCGTAACTACATGACGTTGCATAAAATAAAATAAAAGTATAGTAATTAAATCACTTAAGTAGCAACCAAATAAGGATAAGCTCTTGCACAATGCCAAGTAGAGTGTTTGCCAAGGACATGAATATCAAGGTCTATTACTTTCACACTATTTTATCCTTGTTATATGTATGCTTGGTCACTCATACTAGATCTGCTATTAATGTAACTATATACAAACACAGAAAAAATTATCTGAAACAAAAGAGAAACAAACCACTGCAGAGGTGGAACACCCAGCTCCCCAGCTGCAACTCCTGTTTTCCTTTTTCTAGTCAAAGACATTCATATAATCTCTAAACTTGTGTTCTTGCTAAAAATAAACTTGAAACTTTTCTCTAAAAATAAATCCCTTAGCTCTAAAACTAATAAAGTAAATCTTGTTTCTTTATTCTGATTTCGTTTGTTTGAGGAAGAAAGTTTGGGGAATAATGTTGTTCCTTTCATTTCAAATCATCTGAACATGAAGGAATTAATAAGTCTGTTGCCCTTTCCTTATGTCAAATATAAACCTAACTATATGAGCGTGATAAAAAATAAGTAATATTGTGTTTAGCTGAATTCTCTCCTTTGCACAAAGATAGGTGATACTGTTCCTATCTAGGTTTTATCTACAACCTTAGTAGGACACTTGTTTTTCATCAGCATTTCTTTGTGAGCTAAAACATGCATATAAACATTGACAGTAACATGTTAGTAATGAAATCTGTGTGCTACTGTTAACAAACCTGTCCTAATGCATTAGCCTATGGCTCTATTATCTGCACTAATTTTTGAGCTGTAATGCTTTTTCTTGCTAGATTAATTCTTTTAGCAGATAATTCTCTGGGTACAGAAAGAGAGAATCAGCCTGAAGGAAAAGATGCCTCTAGGACAGAATAAATGTGATAAAGGGAAAAAAAACCCAAACAAACCTTAAACCAATGATGACTTGACAAAATTATGTCAAGTGGCCATTTGTTGGCAGTTGGACAACAGGGCGTGATCATAGGTGGTGTACTTTAGTTGTATTCCAAAGACAACCATAAAAAACATTTGCAAATAAATGTCAAAAAGTGAATAAATCTAAAGTTAACAAGTAGGATACTCAAAACAAACCGACTACATTTTACCTTTTTCCTGTGCCACTTTAAACTTTGATTAGCCAACAATTTAGAAACAGTAAAAGGCAATCATGCATTTCTGCAATATGTAAGAAGCCTGGGCAGCTTGTAGACATAAAGTATATTTAAAGTCCAGGGTGAAGAAAGGGTTAAATTATTCAGAAAATTCAATCATAGATAAGGATTATTACTGGACCTAGGATTCTGCCAAGGTCACAAGCCCTCAAGAGTATACAAGAAACTAAAATCCATTTTTTACATATTGGAAAGAAGATGAAAGTTTGCAGGCACATTATTCAACAATTGTTCTCACGGAAGTTTTTGTACCTTCCTCTGAAGCAACAGGTTTTGCCACTGTCATGTGAAGAACAAATCAGGATAACCAAGATGAACTACTGTTCTGCCAGAAGTGAGTGCTTCTCTGGTGACCTGATGAGGACAGTAAGGTTTAGCCAGATCTGGAGAGACTGTGGTGCAATTTCTAGCCTGTTGCTTAAGTTGTGCTTTTGTGAATAGGGTGCAGCAAAACCTTTCTGGTTTGCAACAACACTCATGGACTTGGGAACTGAGGGTGAAATGTTGGTGTGGACATGGTGAAGTCAATGGGATAACATTTATTGCCTCTAGTGTCGTTCTGATATCACATGTGATATTATAATTGTGTGCACTTGCTAGCACAGATGCACATAGATATCCAAAACAGTCTTGCACAATTGCTATTTCAGCAGTCAAAAAGCTGTAAAGATTCCTGGCTGTATTATTCTCCCTACAGAAACAAAATACCCTTCAGATAGCCCATTGGGGTTTATTCCCCCTTTCTTCTCCCTCCTACTTCTAATAGAAGACAAATTGCCTAAATATCTCCTGATTGCTAGCACAGATGCACATAGATATCCAAAACAGTCTTGCACAATTGCTATTTCAGCAGTCAAAAAGCTGTAAAGATTCCTGGCTGTATTATTCTCCCTACAGAAACAAAATACCCTTCAGATAGCCCATTGGGGTTTATTCCCCCTTTCTTCTCCCTCCTACTTCTAATAGAAGACAAATTGCCTAAATATCTCCTGATCACATTCCACATTGTCAGCAGGATAGGAAAAGTAGAATTTAACAGCGAGCCCGGATACCCAGGGTGGTCAAACCCACCACTTCCAGGATTCAGGGATGATGGAAAAGAACCCCCTGCTTGTCCTCTGGGGTGACCTTCCATCTGAGCTGTCGGGTTATCACAGATCCATCTGTAAACAAAGGATAGCAAGTTCCCTGGGCAGTGTCAGGATCACACTCAGTGTGACACTGTGTTTGGATGTTCAAAGAATACCCTTCTCCTTGCTTTATTTTCCAGGCTTAATAAAGGAACTGCTAAAACCTATGTAGCCTGATAAGATGACAAGACAGTCTTTTAGTGTTATTGATTGTATACAAGAGGTGGAATGATGAATTATTTCCTATAATGTGCACTGAGTGGGTTTCATCTTTTTGAGACATGGTCTTGAAATTCCTTATATGAATTCAGTTCTCAAACTTCTTGCTGGAAAGAAAAGGGTCTTCATTAGGCCAAAGGGCTGGGGGTAAGACAAATATCTTCTACCTGATAACAGAAGAGAGAGAACTTTCAGAATGCGTGATCTGAGAGGAATAAAGATGTATAGCATATAAAATAAACTGTGGAATGCTGTCCTGAGAATGCTGTCAGAATGAACCAGGGGGACAAATTGTGTGCTCCCAAAGGCACTCCATGTGTAATAAACTTCAACCTTTCACCACCTTCCTTTATGTGTGGTGGCACAGCTGGTTGGCTGCAGATTTGAGTTTTTTATTACTGAACAAAAGAAGCTCCTCTAGCAGGCCACAGGCATTATTATCCATCTTTTGCCTTACCCATTCTGTGATTCTATGTGACTCTGTTTGCAATCATGTGCAATACACAGGATATTGTATGTAACTGCCTTTCCTATACCTGTTCCTGTATTTGTCAAATTCAGTCTCAGCAAAATGGCTTAGAACCCTAAGGTTCCTTATGAAGATAATATCTTCTATATTTATTCTGTGTGAGATAAACTAAGTTTAAGCCTAAAATGCAAGCAGCAGGTTTTTCAACAAAACAATTGAAAACGGGATCCACATTTATAGAATCATAATCTGCACCTCAAATATCACCCAAAGATTGCTGCAAGTTTAGCTGTTGTGAGAAGCATCTGATATCAGTGGATAATCTTGCAGAGCTACATGTAACTCTACAGTTCAAGTTTACATGAACACACATTAGATCTTGAAGGTGATGTCTGCATGCTTTGATGTAGGCGATCTTTGGACAGGCATTGCAGAGGGCAAGGATTGTCTATTTTCTTTTAAGGAAATTTGTGCTCTTGCCATTACTGTCTCACCCATTGTGAAACTAGTTTTGAACTTTCTAGCTGGACTGAAAACCTTCGAGATCCAAAGAAGATGCAAGCAAAGACAATTACATGTTGTTCTATCCTTGCCTGTTGCTGTGATTTTGGATATTGTAAGTTATTTTTTTACTATTCATTGTTGAAAACAATATTTAAGAAGCTTTTAGTAGATTTGGAAGAGAGCAGCAGGACAGATTGAAAAGTTGTTGAGATGCTCCAAGAGCAGCCAGGAATCCAGGCAATGGGGAAGGCTGCAGATGTGTCCAGCTTGAGCTGTCTACTGAGCTTAGGTTCACTGAAAAGGTGTCAGAAACATACTTGGGGATGCAACTGTAAAACATTGTTCTTTTGCTAGAAACAAGCATCATCAAGCCAAATTTAAGTTTTACTGAGGGCTTCGTACTCTCCTTTATGTACAGGCTGTTTTTCCTGGCAAAGTAGTACAAGGAAATCTTGGTAGTACAACTCGGTAGTACAAAGTAGTACAAGGAAGTCCTGGTGCAAATGTTTGCACAGACAGAAAGAATCTCTCTGTTGTGTGCAAAGATGTCTTTAGGAAAGATTTTGATGGGTTGTTCTCACTAATACATTTAGTATATAATGTTATTATGCATTGGTAATTAGTATATAATTGTTTCTTATTCTAATTTAACTGCATGATGAAAGCTTCATTTACATATTGTTCACACTGCTCAGATGTCAAGGAGGTTATCTGGGACCTTCAGACACTTGATCAGAGTTGGCTGGTGGAAGCCTAACCCTGCTGTCTAGATCTGTCACCTCTCTGACTTTACCACCATCATTGAAACTTCGAGCCGTGGTTTGTCTGTAATCAGAGTGCTTGGTGGTTTCTTTGTCAAACTTGTTTTTATTGACCCACCCAATGCAAGGCACCATCTCTCACACATAGGTCAGCCCAAGGTATTGTATACCAGGGAGTATATCACCACAGAAGAAAATAAACACTGGGGAGGAGGAAGTTCTGATAGCTTTCACAGCCCAGATGGGAACCTACGCTCTTTGTACTCCCGCTAAGCATGGGCAGTGTGAGCAATGGGGGTGTGAGCACTGAGCTGTGGGGAAAGCTGTATCCCTCCCTTCCAGGAATCCTTTCTCATCTTATACCACTCTCATGATACAACTCAAACTAATATACCCATGGACACAGTTCTGTCTGAAATGGAGCTTGGCACAACTCTATATAAAGCATCTTATGTTTGGTTATTTCCTATTGGTTTTAGTTTTCTATGTTACTATAAATTTTTTTTTTACTCTTGGATTTCATGTATTCACAATGTTTGTTTTTCATTGTTTAGAAGCATAGAATTCTGGTTAATGAAGCAGAAAACTGCAAGTTTTTTGACTAACTGATTAAAAGTACAAGTTGCCCTAGACCCTACAGCATGTCTTTCACAATACAAAATTAAAATCATAAAAAGCATAAAGTTTTCTGGATATTGATCCTTGGTGGTATATGAAATGTCAGATAATCATATGCCTGAAGCACTGGCCTGAAAACTGCATTGGGTCACTACAAACTTCCTTTTAACGGAATCAGACCTCTTGATAATCCTGTAGACACACTTCACATTTATTTTTATCTCTCAAGGGAGGGATCTAGTAATTATGATGACACCAAGCTGAGAGGTGCAGTTGACACAACAGAAGGAAGGGATGACATCCAGGGGGAACTGGAAAATCTTGAGAATGTTAGGACATATTAGGAGGAAATTCTTTACTCAGAGCGTGGTGAGACTCTGGAACAGGCTGCCCAGAGAACTTGTGGATGCCCCATCTCTGGAAGTGTTCAAAGCCCATGGTAGGAGGGTCAGAACTAGATGACCTTTAAGGTCCCTTCTAATTCAAGCCATTCTTTGATTCTGTTCCATTATAACTGTAGTACAAATTATGTTACATAAATTATAGGGATGATCCAAGGGAACAGTTAAAATTAGAAAAATTTCAGGAAAAAAAAAGATATTATCTCTATCATCCTCCAGCATCTTGTTAGAGTTTCACTCAATGAAGTGGAATCAAAATTCTCACTACTATTCTTGTAGCAAATGTTTTAATCTACTGGTACATCTCTGTGCCAAGTGAATTAATTATAATACCCTGTATAAATGTATGTAAATTTATATAACATTATGAATGAACTTTGCTATCATCTTCTGTTTCTGTGGAGGATGCACATGCCAATTTCCTGTGGTTGGGTCTGCATGGCCAGTAACTCAGTCACTGGCTATGAAGTAGTGTAATACATTTTTCAGCAGAGACCTTTAATGCTGTTGTCATAGAATGCATGAGAATCACAATGAATGAAACTATGCCAAATTTCAAAATGACTTTAAACCTGAAGCTTATTGGGTTTGCATTTGATTATCAAAAATCAATTCAGGCAGATTATAATTTATTTCTGTTGATATATTTTAAGAATACATTATTACTGTAAAGAGTTGAACTTACCTTTGAATAAAAGCATGATAACATTCATATCAGCCACAGATTTGTATATCTCTTTTTATCTCTCAAGAAATTTAGAGCATCTTGGTAAACCAGGAACATCCCTTTAGAATTTGTTTTAGTTCAGAAATGTGCCAGTTTGTTTTTTCCTAAATATTTCACAGCTCATGTGAACTAGAACAGATCATCTGAAGTTCACATCACTAACAATATTATATGGGTCAATTAGTGAGGTACAGACAAAAGAGTTTTTAAGAACATTTAAAATCCAATTCCTCATTCACTTGCTTGACAACACATAGGGTTCACATCAGATACTCCACTAAGTCCTCAAACATGATACTGAAGTGTTCTTTGAACAGAGAACTAGATCCACTACAACACAGAGTAGCTAAGGTTCCAAGATTAATGCATATATTTCCAAAGGTTTTTTACATGACTTGTTTTTTTGCATGAGTAAGGAATGAAAATATTAAACATTATCAGTGTGATCTGAATTGAGCTAATCTGCAAACTAGAATTTACAATCACACATTCTTTTTACCCCTTTTCATAAGACATTCTTAGCTCCAAAGAATATCACATTTGAATAAAGACTTTTTGTAACTATTGTCAGATCTCCCAGTGAAAATCATATTTGTTAGCCTAAAATCTGATATCTTTTATTTGTTAGTGAAGAAAAGCTCAGTTTTATGGGTATATGTTAAAACAATACCCATTTATTTTTTGTTTCTGAGAGAAGTACAGTATTTTAAACAGTAGAAAAGTTAAGGAGTGTCATGGTTTTGATAAGATCTGGACTCAATATCTAAATTATCAAAACATGTTTTTGGAATCAGGGTAGGTGACTCATCTTTGCAGCCTGGAAGTGGAGGTACTGAGTCAGCTGTTGGCTGGGAGCAGTGTTGTTGACCAGAATGAACCAGACAGGATTTCTCCCTTTAATGCCAAATCTGAAACATTTAGACACAGCCTGAGCAACACTCCACAGACAATGGAGGAACTTCAGTGACAAACTGACATTCTGAGCTGTGCACAATAAACACAATTGACCCTGAAAATGATGAGAGAAAGAAAAGCATATATGGGAGTGCTAGGAAGTGAAAGGAGATGGATGTTACTGCCCTTTCTCAAAGTGTTGCAGAGGAGTCACAACTCATATGGAGGAGAAAGATTGAGCAGCAAGGGTGGCATCCTGTGCAGTGATGATACATTTGTGGTTTATGTATAAATAAGACAGCACCCATATGGCCCAGAACCTCACTTTGGATACCCATCCCTGTTGTGAGCTGTGCCTTTGGTGACAAAGGAGAGATGAGAAACTATACCAGTGCATGGAAACCACTGAGACTTGTTTGGTCCCAAAGAGACTTTTAAAAACTGTCTATCAGGGAGGAATACTTACAATCACACATAGCTTTGTGTCTTTATAGGGCACAGCTGATTTCCTCTGGCTGCATTCCTTAATCTTTGAACTTACAGTGCCTCCTTGTCATCCATCTTTATCATAAGTTGTTTCTTTTCACGTTCAGTGTCAAGTACTAAGCTAGGAACCAGTGCCTTCCAGTCCATCAGTGAAGCTCCTAGTAGGTGTTACAATAGAAATCAACACGTCAAATGTGTTACTAGCTTGCCATCACATAACATTTCCCTGCTAAAAAGAAACCAACAGGAAAGACCTTGGTTAAGAAAGTTGAAACTTCATGCTATGTGATGTTTCATTGATAAATTTCATCTAAAAATTTGAATGTCATGCCTGTGTTGGCAACTTCAGCCAGAAGCAGGCTGATTTGTCTCAGTGAAGGAAGACTTGCAACATAATTGAAATTAAAGTTTCGTTCAACTAGTCTGTTTTTATTTCTGTGGACACCAAACAACCTTTTCTTCTCCTATCTCTTACAACAGCAGTATTACTGAAAGCATTGATGAATTAATACTTGGGTGGCATATTCAATAGCTGTTGACAGGTGGTGGGAAATATAGCACACCATAATTCAACAGATGCAGAAAAGCTATAAACCTGAAAGACAGGAAAATTATTAGAATCTTAGTATTACCTCTGTATCTTACATGCCCCATCTAATTTTTCTTTTCTGTTAGTAATAACCCTTGTACAAAGATTGAAACACCAGAAAGTGATTGTCTGGTTTATATATTCTTCCCCTTGCACAATTTTCTGGCATTAGTAGCTTCTCAGAAATTAGTGTTTCGATCAATGGACAACTCAAATTCTCTCAGGTTGTTGTCTTATCTGTGGAACAAAAACATACCCAATACAAAAACCACATATGGAAAAATGTATATGTGTAAATATCATTAATATATACTTAGAAAAGCTAAATATAGTAACAAAAATTATTAACTGTATTAATTATACACAGTTCTTGATGTTATGGGGCTGGCCCCTCTACTGTTGAAATCTGGTGGTTGAACTGGTCATTCATCTTGAGACCATGCCTTGTGGAGGTGTGTCAGATAATGCGTAGTTGAAGAATATATTAAGAAAAGGAAAGGAAAAAAATATTTAAAAATAGGTGTCATTCAGCTTCCCAGAAGAAGTGGAGAGCCTGTGTGACTGCACAATCAGAAAATGTGTTCATTACCTTAAATTTGTTTTGCCAATAAAAAAATATTCACCTCCCTTATGCACATGAATTGTATATTTTATATATGGAGCTCTTAGAATCAATACACCAAATAGCTGTATTTGCAGATCCTAAGTAAAAGACGTTTATTCCAAGTGAAGTCCAAAACAAAAAAAAGGCTTCAGACAAGAACAAACAATTTGTTTTGGAAACAGTGACCCTGAGTTGTCTGCACATTTTTGTTTCTTTCCTGGAGATGAGACAGGTGAATGACCCAGCACATTAAAACATAGGCATGGCTACATACTAAGGGCTAGAATATCCTTGAGAGAAAATAACATTTTCTACAGTAACAAGATAATAGAATAACTGAGTTCCATTGAATATTGATGGCAATATGCTCCTAGATGTTACTCAGACGCTTTGAAAATCGTATCTTTAGATCTTGAGTCAGTCATTGTGATCCCGTCAGTGCTTTAGTGGAAATGAAAAGCTTCCCCTCCCTGATAATCACGAGGCCAGTTTTTAACTTTCTTCTTGCCCATTCTTCAGGCTTGCACAGACTTTTAGCAGTGTGCTGGTATTTTCCTTGGTGCTCTTGGGTTATACTCTTGGTGACATATCACTCTATTGAAGCATTCCCATATTTGGTCTCACCATCTGCAAAATGAGGGAATTAATACCTGTTTTTCTGGGTAATCATTTTATCTGTAGTGTGGGGAATCAAGAGACAGTTATTTAATAGTAGTCGATTACTGTTTGTTTGAATTTATGAAACCATAAGGTGTCTAGGCACCTGATACTGAAGCAGATTTCTCCATAGGCATTATTTCTGTATACAACTTTTTGTAGCAGCTCAAGCAACATGCATCAGTTTCTCAAGGCTGTCTCACAGGCTTTCTAAATCCTTATTACTATTATAGAAATCCTGATCAAATTGTAAAGGAGATAAATCAGGTCAAGATTTTTCCCATTTTAAGTGCTATTTATTCTGAGTACTCTCCAATATCATATCATAACCCAGAAATGGGATGACAAAATATAATTCACATGTGGCAAGAATAGGTCTTTCTTGGATGCATTTAACCTCACAATACATTAATTCTGATGTACTGTTTTGCCAATCACCAAATTCTGGAATATTTACCTACAACCTGACCAGTTTCTGAAGCAATTGTGGTTTTATTTCAAATTTATGACCGTGGCAGATTTTCAGTGTGCATAATAGTCATGGCTCATCTCTTTTCCTCTGCTTGTGCAAATTTTTTGGAGTGGGAATGTCCTGCTTTGCTTCTGCTGATTTATGTGCTACTTTGTTCTTTATCTGCTTGCACCTCACCAGCAGAATAACATCATACTATCATTTCTAGTGCTCACAGGACCCTGTCAGCACTTAGCAGTCAAAGGTCAACCAACTCACAACGCATGGTTAAATAGGTTGAAAAATCCCACCCAGTATTAACCCTCAGTACATCAAATGAAGGAAAATGGTGCAGTCATTACCAATAAAGCAGCATTACCAAACAGCAGGCTGTTTCTGCTGTCACGCACTGGCAGTTGTGTTGTGGAGACATGTCCGTCCTTGAGATGCTCAGTTCTAGGAGCAGACAGTGAAACTTGTGTTCCTGATTGTCACTGATTTATGTTTTGCTTTGTTCTTTATCTGTTTAGAAGTATCCAGGAGAGCCATCCACATGTTGCTATCTTTCTTTCATCTTCCAAGCTGTCTGTGACCTGTTCATCTTTTCCTGATGCTATCTCTCTGCCCTGGAAGCCCTTCAGTGTGTGTTTCCTACACTCATTTGCAAGTTTGCAGAACCCTGCCAATCCTTAACACCCAGGCAGAAACAAACTTGCGTGAAAGAGTAAAAATAAATCCACCTGATTTCCCCTAGTGAATATTCTTATTTTTGTGTAAAAGATCTACACTGAGATGGCAAATATTTGGCTGCATTGAAGACAATAACTTTATCAGGAATTTAATTTTCAGGTATATATGACATTTCTTTTTGAAAGGTTCATGGCTTCTCCAAACAGATGTTATTATGCTGAAAAAAGCTATTTCAATTGTAAAATAATTTATGTGGAATTGTAGATACTATGCTATACAGAGTCTCGTTTCCTTTCCTTTTGATCACTGAAAGAATTTTGATGTTTTTAATACAACAAGTACCTACCTTTCAGTTTTTAGTTCTTAGCTTTTCCC
>NW_008654158.1:102015-117544 GCF_000695815.1 Acanthisitta chloris | reverse complement strand
GAAACAATGAAAAAAATTACTGTATATTCATCTAAATAATGAAATGTCTTCAAATTCTCATTTAGTACATAAAAATATTATTAGGGGAAAAAAAAAAGTCAGTGAAAAGTGAATATAAAAATATCCAGGCTTCATTCAGCTGTCCTGAGAAACAGCTTTAACAATCACTATTGATCAAGGGTCTTCTCTCCCATGTGCAGGGACTTTTAACCAGAAGCCTAGAGAACTGCTCTGAGGGTGCTGCTGAATAACAAGGGGAAGGAAAAGCTGTGTCAGCAGAACAGGGGCCAACCTGCTGACAGCCGACTGACTGACAGCTTTGAACTGTTCTCTGAAATCAATGATCTTCGATAACTGACAGTACATGAACTCGGTGTATAGCTCTGTGTGGTTGCAGTGCTGCTGGAAGCTGGAGGCTCTTCATGTAGACGTCCTGTGATGATATTCCAAAGGACAGACCACTAGGCCATGATAATCCTCCATAAACAGGGAATAGTATTTTTCATAAAAGAAAGAGAAATATTTGAAGAAGAGCTTTCCAACTCTAAAATTACTTGGCAGTCCAAGATTAGATGTGGCAAAGCAAGCAGCTTTAGGTAGTCTTTCTGAAACTGCTTAAAAATTACAGAATGAAAATCCCACTCAAGTAACTCACAACTATAAAATCATACTTGATATTTTAAAATGTCTTCATTTCCAGAATGAGACACTTGTTTCTGAATGACTTATTTATTCTGTGCTGCCTCGTAACACACTGAACTACAGTGACCTGTCTTGTAATTTCTATTTTGATTGTGCTGCCAGTCCTTCCCTGCATTCTCCCATTTGTATGCTCACCAACCTGTGAACAGCAATAGTTGAATTCTAAGGCTTTAGAATATTAAGGATATGCAAAAATGTAGTGAATCTGTCTCTTTAGATTTGCATGCATGGGTTGAGAAGGCCAATAAGCCAATAAGTCATTCTTTTAAACTCCCACAGTGTGGGAAATTCATTGGTGACAAACGTCAGCATGATATTTGAGACACATTCAGACTCTGTTATGAAACTCCCATTCCTCTAAGGACTGTTTGAGACTTCTTAGCATTGCTAATGCTCTACAGCCTTCATTATCTGCCCAGTCATTCCCTCTATGAAAATCTGTTGCTGCTATCTTTTCTTACATAAAATTAAATACAATTACTACAAAATAAAAGCATTGCCAGTCAGCCTGGCATGGCACAATTTATCTGTAAGAGACAGCAGCAGGTATTATAATAATTTAGTCTGTGATACCCTTCATCTTTCAGTGCATTTGTACACTCATGCTTGCATGACATTTTCCATGAATCAACAGGGTTATTTGCCAATGGGACTAGAGCATAGCTATGTACATAGAAGGAATTCTGGGCACCGACTTCAGCACTGTGAATTCCTAGATGAAGTAAACCCTATGGTTTGACACTGCTATAATTGGTCTTGATTTCAGCAGCGAGTGCTAAGGCCAAGCAGTGTCATTAGTATTTTATACAGACACAGGCAATATTTGAATTATCTGTCTTCACTCCTTCCCACCTGAACGAACAATCTCAGCTTAAATTTTAACATTCATTAGCTGTCCTAGACCTTTAACTCTTGTCCTTATTGAAGCCTATGCTTATGTTTCCTTTGTCCACAGGTCAAGATTTCAACCGGGGAATTTTGCACTGGTGCTAGTATGAAACTGTTCATTACTTGTTGCAGTCAATAATAATATACAATGTAGATGAGACTCACACAATGACAGGACTAAAAGCAGTCATGGAGTGTATTGCATTGGAAATTCTGAGAGCAGGTAAAATCAGTCCAGTGAGGCAGGTTAATACTATACTGATGGCAAACATGGAATCCTCCTTAAATAAAAATAAAATATGATTAATATCCCATAAGACTGTATTTCAATTACATTTAAAATGCAATCTTAAAGCAGAAAGTCTATGTTTAATATCCATATAAATGAATACTTACAGCGTGTTGCAGTGCATACTTTATATAAAAAACTTTGCTTGGCGGTGAAATCATAAAAAATCATTTGATATTCTAGTAAAGCCACTTTCTACAGCCTAAATCTACTAACCAAGGAACAAAGCCATCCCATGTGCTTTACATAGCCGGCCATGTAGGATGAAGATTCAGTACTTACACTGATATCTTGCAAACAATGTGTACAGCAGATTTGTTTGCATAACAGAATCGTTAAACAATTCTCAACTTTGAGTGAATTTACATGAATCAATCTGTTCATAAACAAGATTGTAGCCTTTAGATAATTTTTTTTGGTTTTAGACTGACCTCCTCCCTCTGCCCTGTTTATGTGTCTATGCCATTATGCAACTCTGTCATTAATTGGTGGCCAAGCACACATATGGTGTGCTTGGTTATGTGCTTCATTCTCTGAAAAACCAAGGTCATTTTTGCTTGAATACTGTCAAAAATAATAATTTAAAAATAATATGAGAATTTTCCATAAAGTGGGAGGCAGAATCATTAAACCCAACATTCTGTATCTAGACAGGCTGGTAAGGCTCAGTACAAAGGCCCTTCAGTTGCCTTTTGAACTGCAATTCTTAACCCCTCAGAGGCTCTGAATTTGAGAATGACCCAAGATATGAAATCGTATGCAATTCATGGTCCCACACAATACAACTTGCATTTTCTGTTCTCTATTTCTACCACGTGAGTACTGGCAAATGTCAAAAAAAGAAAATCACATGAATCATTACAAAGCAGACAGCTATCATTCCCCAAAATAGTCTATCCATTTCTGGAGGTTTTATCTGTACTGGTTGCAACAAAACCAAAGAGCAGCTCCTACTTATTTCCAGTACTTACAAAGAAATACTTTGATGATTGTTTTGCTCATTCTAGTTTTATGATTTCATTATCCTAAGGGTAGTGATAGGCACACATTTTTTTTCTTATTGTTCTGCAATGTTAACCTGCAGATTCCTTTTGGCTGAATGCAAAGATGCAGTTTTCATATGGCTCTAGATCCCCAAACGAGAAAAAGACTTTAGAAAAATCTTAGTTTTGCCAGGCTTGTGTATGACTGTTAATGCCTTTTAAAAAGACTGTTGATGACTTCCTAAATTTTCAGAAAAGAGGAAAGTCATCATGCATAAAGACCTTCATGTGTGCATCACTTTGATTTGCAGAACTTGCACTGTGGAGCTATTGGTCCTGTTGCTTACTGAGAACAGACAAATGCCCTATGGGGAGGCAGGTTGTAACATTATTTAGGTAGTTTCCTGGTGGGCAACATATATCCCCGATAGTTCAAGATTACTAGAAAAGAGTTAGAACAAGGCCCTTTATACAAGTGAGATGAAAACAATCATGACTAAGTAATTCATGAAGATGACGTCTGAGGAAATCTGTGGGAAATGCTATGTAGCTGCATTGGATGAAACAGCAAGAGCAACAAAACATTGGTTAGTGCTGGGTCCCATGATATGGAAATTATGGTGTGCAGCCTCATGAGAAGCTCATTGTGCAGTGCAGCTGGAGTGTTGACAGAGGAAATTAAAGTTAGACCGGGACATCAAAATTCAGTGATTGACAAGGATTGCACACAAAGCTCTGATGGAATTATGAGTAAACTGAGCCTTAAGTCAGGTACAATAAACTGAGTAACTGTGAGATGCTCTTTCAAGCATACTTAGTATTTGACCTTCCAGACTAGAGTTAAAGTAATCTTTTTTATTCTTCTACTAGAATTCCATAGACTTGAAATAAAACTTGCATTAGAATTAAATAAATTACTTTTTTTAAATTGCAAATTTATTTAAAGATGTATTTTTAAAATGTCTTCTCATTTACTTTTCAGGCAGAAGCATGTACTCTCCATTACTAAGCTAATCCTTTAAATTTTTGCTGCCTGAAGAACTGCAGATGATAAAATGACCTTTCCTTAAATGAAAGCCTGCTTGGTGGCCTGGCAGGAGAACAGAAATATTCTGCTGCTTTAATGGAAGAAAAGTAGTCCAAACGTGGCAAAAATCACAATTGGTAGTTCATTAAGGGAAGAAAATGAAAATTAAGTAATTCACATCTATTTAATCAGTTACAGAAAACTAGGAGAGCTCTTGGTAAATAAATTTGCCAGAGAAGTGTAATATCAAGTTTATGTCTTAATTTTCAAGAAGAAACCCACCTGAGACCCGCACACTAGATACGAAGCATATTCAACACTGATATTTAAAAAACCCATTTATTTCAAAATCAAAAGCATTGATTTTAAGTGCCCAGCCCCAAATTTTCATGTAAATAAAAAAAGCTAGAAAATTATTCACATTGTGAAAACTTCTATTGCAATTCAAAGCAGCAATGCTACATGTGGTTTCATGTACAATACCCATTTCAGACATGAACTGCTGAATACACAGCTTCATCTGTTACAAACCCGTTGTCAGCTCGTTGACGTCAGATCAGGAGTATTGTGGCTCATTTTGCCAAAAGAAATGTCAGCTGTTTGCTGAAGCAAGGAAGTTGATAAAAATTATTTTGGTGGCATTAACAGTGAGGCTGTAAGTGAGCATAGCTTCAGCGTCATGCGTTTCTGCAAAACATGGCTTTGATCCACAAGAGGACAATCAAGACTGAACTGGAGTATGATTTGACATGTACACAAGGACAAAACAGATGCCTAACAGCTTACATATGGTGCAGAATTCTTTTAAGAAAATCAGAGCGTGGATGTTGTTTGCAACTTTTCAGATTTAGAAAGCGAGTGTTTTAAATCAATTAGGAAAAAGATAACACTTTCAGAATATTTTGTGACTGAGATTTAATTTTCCACTTCAAAAAGAGGACAAATGAAATAGGCATTTGTTCATTTGATAGTTTCAGTATTCGTGCTCTAAGAAGCAGGGAACTTAAACCCCAATAAATTCTCTCATTTCAGTATTCGTGCTCTAAGAAGCAGGGGACTTAAACCCCAATAAATTCTCTCGTTTATTCTTACATTTTTCTTCCCTGTAATAGAAGGTACTTATGTGATCCTATAGCTGCCACATCTGAAAATGCACATTTCAGTCATAAATTTATTTTTAGAAAAATCTCACAGTATTAAGATGTCCTATTTCTATTCAATAGCTGGAGAACACTGGTGTAATGTAAGTTTAAGAGCTTACTTTCAGCCATATAATGCTGCCCATAAATGGAGCAGGAACTGAACATAAATTTCCCTTGTCCTAGTTCTGTTCACACCACAAGACCAAAGCCTCTCAAGTCTTTAGCCTTCATATTCGCTATTCTTCAACATTTTATTGATGTGCAAAGATGTTTGCTGAGCTCCACTGTGTAATTTTACATAGTCTGTATGAAGTACACATGCTGATCCCAGATTTATTGCAGCTGTTGCTCCTCTCTTGTGGGGTAACTGTTTTGGTCCCCAAGCAACAGGACCATCTCCCACATCTATAGAACCCCTCCTACATGTATGACTTTTGCGTGATTCAAAAGTAATCTTTTTTAAGCCCAACCTTGACCACAGACATAATTTGAGTCCCATGCAGTATCAAACTTCCTGCAGTAAAAGATACTTCATTTAAAGGTTTTCCTTTTTCTGGAGGTACTAATTTCAAGGCTGTGTCACAAACAGGTGGCAGTAAGGTGGTTGGCCATGTTGCCTTCTGAAGACCAGAATGAAAAGACCATGAGAGCAGAACTCATGTAAAGTTAAAATAAATTTGGAACAAAGGCACACATTAGGATTGAATGCTTGAAAAGAGTAAATCAGAAATTATAACAGCAGATGAATAATGACTTTACTAACAGAAAACAGACTTTCTAGGCTTGATGTCAGTTTGGCATTATTGAGCCTCTGTTACTAGGAATAATCCCTTTTCCTAAACAATCTTTACACTACACCAACAAAGCACTTACACATCAATACTGAAAGAACTATTTCCTTAGAAGTAATGTGATTTGCATACATACATCTCACACACATTTTTGTTTGTTTAACTAAGTCTCTGTGGCCTGAGGATTCCCAGCATATGATTTACCTCTTCACTGATCATTGGTTTATTACAATGTAGAGCTGTCTAAAGTGCCATTAATGCAGAACAATGCTGGTAAACCTCCTTCTGGAAATATTAGGGTAGGCCAAGATTATATCTGTTATTACAGCCATGTGAGTGGCCTTTCTCAAGGCACACATCACACTCATGTACCTCCCAGCAAACTGCAGAGAGAAGTTAATTTATGACATATTTAGAAAATCACTTCAATTCTTGAACATCAGAAGATGTTTGCTGGCTTACATATGGGATTTGGGGCTTTATTTATAAGACGTTAGAAGGTTTTTCATAAACATAGCTACATAACCTTAATATGTTACACTATAGTTCCCAGAATATGTGAAACTATGAATGAGACAGAAGGAGGAACTGGCTAGGCAAGACAATATGTTAGATACATATTGCAGTTAAAATCAGTGAGTCTTTTTTTAAGTAACAGCTATTGATTATTTTTTACTGACCCCTTTGAAACCATCTCTCCAGAGTATTATGCCATATTAAATTATCTCCCTTTTCTTGAATCTTCTAATAAGACATTAAAGATATCTGGCTAGAAGCAAAGAGCATGAAAAAGAGAACAGAACATATTTTAGCTATGTTTTATACTGAGGCTCATTCTCTTTTCAGTGCTTATCAGAAGCACAAAGCATGTCTAGTTTCCCTAAATTTGATAAAAATTTAGCCTTTATAGACAATTTGCCTTATAAATTCATGTTTCTGCAAATGCTTGTGGGAAAAGTCCTTACTCTTTCCTCCTGCAGGCAAACTTTCTGCCATTTGTATTAAGTGATTCCCCCCAGGAATTTCTCATTTTGTACTACACAGTCCATGTGAATGAGGGCAAGCCAATGCAAAATAAAGGAATACAGCAGTGGCATTACCTTTGCTTTCAACGGAGGAGCAAAATCATGAGAACACTTCCTATGGTTTACTGATGTATTTAGCTGTTGTCTGTTTTAGTTCATTTTTACTGACTTTAACTCAGCTATAAGACTGCAACACTTCCTCTGTTCACTTGCATTTATCTTTAAATAACTGTTCTTTGCTTCTCTAAATGCTTTAATTTGAAGTCTGTTGTTTAAACTAATAGACTTTAAGATCAGCAGTCACTGGAAACTTTATAATAGGGTGCTCTAGTCAAGTGAGAAATTTAACACATTTCTCAGTAAATATTCTAATCATTAATTATTCTCATGGTTTAAAAAAGGTTGTTGCTTGTTTCTTGCTTTAATCTGCTTTGCCTTGCTTTTATCTGGATCTTGTCAGATTTTATCAGATTGTCCTAGTTCTGTAGTGTTCTTGTCACCACTGCCTCTAGCTGCCATTTCCCTCTTTCATTCTTATGACACAGGTGTGTGTGTGTCTCTGGGTGGGACCTACTAATTGTGGATTTCCATGCATATGCATGAATTTGTACACACAAATACTTACACATATGCAGGGAAAGCGGCACATATATTTTCAAAGTGTCACTGAAGGGAAGAGACCAGCCTTATGCATATGGCAGCAGAATAAGTGGCCAGAGTAAGAGACAAAAGACCAGTGGTCTCTGGGACTGAAAATGTAGTAGGTGTGGATATCATTAAAACAAGGACCTCAATGATTGCAAGTTGTGTGACTACATGAATATCACGTCTTTTCGTTATCTAGATATGGAATATGGTATATTCCCAGGAGTCTCTTGGTTTGTTTGGTGCTGACACCTATCCATATGCATTGGTTTCACACTGTTGAAGCTTTAGTCGTAGTTTTGTTGTTCTGGAGAGGCCATGAAGAAGGCTCAATAACACAGAAAATGCAGAACATATTGTCCTAAAATCTCCCTCATTATTAAAACTACACAGAGAAATATAGGAAATCAGAGGCACAAAACACAGCTGAAAGAGCTGAGAGTTGAATTCAACCATCAGTGAATTGCACTCCCACACACGTACAGCCCCAGACAATAGGCTGATTCAAGACAATGAATGCACAAGAAAAAAGTCACTATTCTCCCTTTTCTCTTTGCAATGCTAATTCTTTTCCTCAAATTGAATGCCTGAGAAACAGATCCAGTGTTGAAATCCTTTCTTTCATAGCTGATAACATTAAATGTGCTGTGATATCACTTTGATTCCGTCTTGACTCTGAACATAAACTTTTTCCAAAGAAACATGTACATTATCAAAATTCATCTACTGAGTGAATTGGTGCCCTGAATATATCACCATATCCAAATGAAACCTGCGGAGAGATGAGAAATACAACTTCCTGATGATACCATTATCTGATATTAACCAATATATGAAAGACCTGTTGTAAGGAAGAAGTTTGAGGAGGCACTAACACTTTTCATAAAAGGATTCTAAAGCCTTTTTATATACAAGATAAAGGAATCAGCTATTATTCTATAATTTTTTAAAACTTATGTACATAACAATCAAAGGCAGACAATGCCTTGATAGCAATTCAGTACAAACAGAATCCAGGTTTGCCATGCAGTCTGATCTTTACCCTGCATCCACTGGTGCATGCTGTGCTACATAATAGACAATTTAAGCCTTCTGTATTTCCTCAGTATATCTGAAAAACTGATACCTCTAGTTTTTACCCTTGTTTCTGACTTGTTTTTGTCCTTTAACAACCTGAGTGTGGCCTATCCAACCATCAAGGCTTCTTCTTGAGGCAACAGGGAGAGATGAGCACCTCTGGATGATGGCTCATCTCACATCACCTTATTAGGTGAGCAAAATATGTTGAAAAAGCTTTGCCTTTGGAGATGCTTATCTCTTCCCATTGACTAGAAAAGGAGCTTTGCATTGACAAAGCAACTCTTTTATCTGACAGAAGTTAGATGAAAGGAATCCCAGGCATACAGACCTAATTGGTCTCTCCCTGTGTATTTTAAAGTGTCACATTGGCCAGGTCTCAGTCACTGGTTCCTTGTGTGAAGCTCACCACAAACACCCTGTCCTGCAGAGCTTGCATTAGGAGATCCCATCACCTATGTGCTGTCCTGATATGCTGAAAGTGACACAAGCCTAGCTAGGCAGAATCTTCCTACTTCTCCCTTTGGGAAGCTTGATTTATTATCATTTTTCTTGGCTTCCTGACATAAAAGGGGACTCAAGAAAGACAGCAACACCTCTCAAGTAATTAAGCAAGGATTGCCTTCAATCTGATGAAGTGACAGCCTATTCTTCTCTTCAGTTTCTCAATTTAGGCATAAAACATGGGTACAATCTAGCAGCAGGGATGTAAACTGCTGTAAATTAGGGAAATGAAGGATAAATATGTAAAAGTTTATGCATCTTAAACATACTTACATCCATATTTACTTACTGGTTATTATTTTTGAGATTACTAATGGGAGCAAATTCAGTAATTGCTCAAATTAATAATGCAGGAATATAATTTTAGTCCAGAAAGTGAAAAAAGCTACAGTTTTAGTGGAAAATGAATATTGGGTGAACAATAATAAAAACAAATAAAAATCGGCTATAAATTGATGCATTGTTGCATTTCTCCCTCCCCAATTCAAAGAACAGATTCACCATATGGTCTTTTTATAAATATTTCGGAAGTAAAGTGACTTCTGGAAGGGATTGGAGTCTGAGATATGCACAGTTATCAGCATTTTAGAAGATCCAATTTGAAACATCTGCTAACTCTTGAAAGAGTTATGTTGAAACAAAAAACAGTCCTTATTTAGGAGGGTTGTATGCTCAGAGCTTTATATTCTCCCCTCTTTTCTGCAAGGATAGCAGGAAGAGGAGAGCTGCACCAGCATTTTGCTTCCACCTTTTCCAGGTCCAAGATTTAAAGCTTTATGGTGAAGAAAATCAAGATGACAGATGCAAAGAGACAGTAAATTACTGACACACTCCTTTTCAGTCATGCTTTGAAGTGCTAAAGAATTCAGACCAAATCTCAACCATGAAAGCTTTGTGAGAGGCAAGCTGCATTTTACTAGGCCAGTGGAATGTAACAGATATATTTTAAAAGAATGGGTTTTTTTCAAATCTTGGGATTTGGGACAAGACAAAAAATTCTGAAAACTGTAAATGTTTTTGACCACTGCAATGTTTATGTTTTTGGTTATACTGTTGCTATCAGTATGCAGTTGCAATCCCTACAACTTGCACTTCTTCTAACCTTCCAGACAGACTATAAATATTTAACAGTCCTTGCAAGTTGATTTACATAGTACTTACTGGGTAAATAATACCTCACTTCTGAAAAATGTATGCACATATATAGTGTAGTGTAAATAATTAATCAAATATAATAACCACAAAATAATAACAGAGAAAATACCAGTTTTCAGAAGACATGCAGTCATCTTTAGATAGATTCTTTGAAACACTTGCCTTTTCCTTTCTATCACTATTTCTTTATCTCTTGCTTCCTGTATCCTTCCTCTAATGCGTTTATTATTGTTATCATCATAGCATCAATTTCAATCAGAATTATTTTTTTCTGAAACATTTTGCACTCTACAGATAGAAAGCAGAGGCATTCAGCATATTTGATGATGTTTCATGTGTCAATCTGAATGATTAAGTTTAATGTGAACTCAGATCTTGCAATAGGATCGCAGATGGAAGCAACTTTTTTCCTTTTTGAAGTGCCACTGAAGTCAGCATAGATCTTTGCCAGTTCATGGATATGTACAATTTGATCCAGATTGGTGAAGCCAATTCTCCAGCAGAGTAGCCTAGCTCTGAATCAAGTAGAGAAATGCAAAATTAATTATTTACTTGCCATACTATATTAACACTTAAGCAGATCTTTGACAATGTCTGTGACAGTCCATATCCCAAGAGCTGCCCCATCCCTCTGTCTTCCACTCTAAGTAGCATCATGGGAATATCCAACGTTGTGTGCAATGCTTGCAGAGCATCATTTCAAGAGAGACTAGCAAGTGGTGCTTGAGGTTGTCATCTGATCTGAAGAAGAATCACATACAGTCACTAGAGCTCTGACATGGCCAAGGCAATATTCTGTGTAAAATGCCTTTCCAATAACCTTTTAAATGAATGGATGAGATAGACAACTGTGTTGATCAAATAGAAAGAAAGGACACAGTAGCAATCAAGACAATAAAAATGGAGTCTGGAAATAGCTTTAGCCATGTTGCTAGGTAAAAAAGGACACATCTTAGAGAAATTATAGAGCTGCTTCTGGAGAAGAAGACAGAAGTGTCAGTCAACTTAAATATGAATTCAGAAGGGAACTTTCACATGGCTCTGCTGATGAGCATGACTGTCTATACTTCAGCTTAATGTTTTTATGCTTGTCAGTAATTTTTTTCTCATCTAATTCTTTTATTTTGCTCTTCATCTCTTCATTTAGTCTCTTTCCTATGAAACTTGCTGACAACATGGATGAATAAAAATATTTTTAAAATAGGGCACTAGCCTACACATCTTGAAAGAAGCTACTAAAGAGCTGGCAATAAGGTTTCCAAAGGAAATTTCCAGGAATGTGTAGAATTCAAGGATAGATACCTCCTTTGTCTGGTTAACGTCAGAGAATTGACCCTCATCTAAGTCATGTTCACAGGCTGCTAATGGGGAGGTGCATAAAATCCTATTCAATTCTTGGGCAGTTCATTGAAAAGAATCAGAGAATATTCTGAGATGGAAGGGACCCATAAGGATCATCAAAGTTCTTCTGTACTTACCTATTCTTTCATGAAAAAATAATCCTTTTTGGTGCAAAACAAAAGCAATTTGAGAAATGACATAAGATTCTCTTTGTGAGCTCGTTACCTTCCTTCTAATCTGAGTGATATAGTATTCCTAATGATGACCATGTGAAAGTCAGAACCTCACTGTTACCTCATATGGAAGGTGACACTTTCAAGGCAAGACAGGTCTATTTGCGGTGGTATCATGACTCACAACTGCCCTACACTTTCTATTGATGTCCCTGCACAATTCTTCTGAATAGAGTATCTATTCCTTAAAGAATATCCTTTAAGAACTGATGAAACTTTGCAGGTGTTGTATTATAACAGAGGAAACAGTGTTTGAACATCTCTTAAAAGGTATGTGATTTGAATCCACAGTTTGCATTCAGAGTGAAAACTCTCCTTCCTTCCTTCAGGAGCTGCTATGGCTACAGATGAGCTTTCTGAGAAAAATAGGAACCACTTTCCTAGAAAAATATATTCAATAATGGAGCAATGTGCTGGATCTGCCATAGACCCATAAAATTTCCAGGGACAGAAAATTTTCTGTGGAGAGGTGTTAGGCAGAAGATATCTTAGGTACTAGTGCTCTACTGGTAAAGTAGGTAATGGTAGGTAACATTCCCAGGCACTAATATTCAGTCACCCAAACTAGTAAATTGATAGAAAAGTCATTATTTTGATCCAGGCCCATTATAAATCTCTCAAAAGACTCTTGGGCATGGGTAAGCAGGTAGCTTTATTAAGCACATCCTAGAAATGCATGGAGCCATTTCCAGGATTTCCTAAACAGCCCACCAATCTCTGTATTGTATTTTCAAGCCTACTTGAAAATCTTACAGAGCTTATTTGTTTGCTTTGTTGGTTTTTTAAAAGAAAGAATAGTTTGGTGGAATACCATGCCTCCTGGGGCTATGACATAGGCATAGATTTATAAATTCTATACTTCAACCTCATCTTTTTGGCTGCCTGGTTTTGTGTCCTCAAATTACTTACAGTTTCTCTCCATAGCAAGTTTTGCCACTTGGATCTGAACTAACTAAAATGACTACACTCAGTATCTGTAATATCAGTAGAAGGCAAGAAGAAAATATGTTTACAGCTAACACTTAAAAGAGTTTCAAATGTCATTGCATCATGATGTCATAGCAATACCTGCATTCCACTAGCATGTACTAAAAGCCAAGCTTCAATAATTTCAGTATATGGTTAGTGCATCTGAATTTTTCTGCTGGTAAAAAGGAAATCATATGGATGCAATCATAATATGAAGTCAGCCTGTTCATATCTGGATTTGTATCAAAACCCTTTTCCTTATTTTTCATAATATTTTTCACTCCATTGTTGCTATATAAAAGATCTAAACAAACAATAAGAAACTAAGCAATAGTTGTAACTATGTACATAGTACTCTAATATGAACAAAGTGATGACAGCTGGAAAGATGCTTTCCCATCATTTTGTTTTTCATTTCTAGTAACATGGCACTTTTGCTCTTTAAAAAGAAGCATAGACTTATGGCACAGGCAGCTATTGTCAGGGAGGCCTCCTTTCTAACCAGCATTTTAGAGTGTACATATTAGGGGTTTTTTTTGTTTAAATGAAATATTTTCCCAAACACTACTTTATATGCTATGCTTTAGTCATGTTTCTGTAAAACATTTAGTTGCAAATGATTACAGATCTAGTGATGCATTCTCATGGTATTACAAGCCTCAGCATAGTCTCACCATTTAATCTTTGAACACTTGAGATTCAAAAAGTGCCATACTGACTTCTCAGAGGGAAATGCATAAGGCCCATAGACATACTGACATTGTAATATTTTCACATCTGCAATGTTCTAATGTGCCAGAGAAGTATTATCAAATAAGAGATATTCAACGTGAGCATAGGCTGAATTGAGATGTTTGAGCAGTATAAGCTTCAGCCCTATGCTTCCTGGGTGAAATCCCAACATTTCTGAACTCAGATTTTAATCAAGGATTTTGTCCTTATTTTCAAAAGAGTTTAAGTTTGAAGTACCCATTTTTACTCCTTGTGAAAAAATATAGCGAAATAAAATGTTGATGAGGGAAAGAAAATTAGCTTCCTTAGCAAGGCATGAGGAATTCTGTCCTCACACAGAGGGGGTTATTGCAGGGTAGTGTGAACAAGGCTCTGTGGAAGGTTCCATCATGGTTTTCTAAGTGCTCCCATAAGGATAGTAATGTAGCCCTGCACTGAATTCCATGATGTTTCAGATGATCTGTGCTGCAGCTCCCAATGGGAAAGACCTCAATTACAAGGTCACACTGCAAAGCTGAGACACCAAAAATGGCACCAAACTCCCTTGCTCTCTGCCAGTCTTTAGAAACTAGAAAGGAAGGAGACTTGTGTCTGACATTCCAAAGATCATGATCCTGACCAGTATCTGAATTAATTTGTAACACATATAATGAATACATAAATTTGTAACACTGCTTTAATTCAGCTAGTATGTTCCACTTGGGTATCAGAGTTTTAAAAAGTAAAGACCATTTACCATCAGAGAGCAAAGACAATTCAAGAAAAAGAAGACATATAAATTTAGCCCTGGTAAAGAAACAAATTACTGGGCTTTCAGTCACTAATCAGTTTAACTGCACTTCTCTAATTCATTTGGCTGGATCAGCTGTAGGGAATTGCCAAACAAAGACAGAGAGAGGAAAATGTTATTTCACAGAGTGCCTTGTGATGTACCTAATAAATCCAGTAGTGGAGTTTGACTGTTCACTGATGACAACAGACCATGCCTTCAATGTCATGACCCCTGATGGGCTAAGGGGCATGACTCTCAAAGGGTTAATCTTTTCCACCTGTTGTTGACCACAGAACAAGCTCTCCTGGCAGGTCTCCTACCAGGAGAATGTGGCCCCTGACCTTTGTGGTAGTGGGATCTTGCAGTAAAGGCTCTCCATAACAAGCACTGCAATCTGGCACACTCGCCCCAACTCACCAGTGACTGGATTCAGCAGTAAAACACACTGTGAACCAGCAACTTGTGAATTGAAAGGCAAAGGTAAAGATGAGGTACAATCCCCAAAATATCTCAGTCAGCTTTGTGTGAGGGTTGCCATGAGCTGCATATGCTATGTTGCTGGTTTGGGCTTTTCCTTATGAAAATATTAGAAACAACTCAAACTGAAACAACAAAAATACTTACTAGAAAAGTCGAAAATATTGAAATTGAGATGGAATTTCAGTCAAAAAGCAAGCTGTTAGAAGTCAAAGCTGTTGCTCTCCTCAGTCACTACAGCTGTTCTCATCTATTAGGTACAAGCATACATAAAAAATAAAGGCATAACACCATTCTCACAAAATAGCCCTTATAAATATAGAGAATGTATTCTGAAGATTCAAGGTATCTTCATGAAGCTTAAAGTCTTTTTTTCTCTTGTGATTAGTATGATATTAAATATCATAGAAATATCATATAAAATTAGTATCATATCATATAAATTAGTATGATATTAAATATCATAGAAATATCATATAAAACAATATAAAATATTTATAGCCAAAATAAATATTTTGCCTATAAAGCAACTGATGCAGGAGCATCTCTGACATTTGCTAAGTATTTCTAATGATGCCCTTTGCTGTTTTTCTACTCGACCACATTTAAATATCATAGAAATATCATATAAAACAATATAAAATATTTATAGCCAAAATAAATATTTTGCCTATAAAGCAACTGATGCAGGAGCATCTCTGACATTTGCTAAGTATTTCTAATGATGCCCTTTGCTGTTTTTCTACTCGACCACATTGTCTTTGAGCCTTTCTGTGA
>NW_008654158.1:93834-102000 GCF_000695815.1 Acanthisitta chloris | reverse complement strand
CCTGCTGATCACAAGAAAGACCAGCAGAAAAAAATTCTGTAGAGCTTCTTTCAGCAAACTGCCTACCTAGGGAAACATTGGACTAGTACTTAAAGCACAGGCCTAGGACTTCATAAGTCTTCCAGGCACTGCTGTTCAAAGCAGCTTGATCAAAACACTCTAACTTCAGGTTTAAAAGAACTTTAGTATTTTAATGACTCCTTTATGCTGCTGTGTGGTAGAAGTCTCAACCCTGAGGCACAACTGTGTGTATATGAATTCTGATACTAATGCCAATGTAGTTGGGGAATTAAGGGAGATATTCTCCTAAATTATGAAGTTGTGAAATACAGAGGAAAGGGTGTGCACTCTGGTGTCTAAAATAACCTGTCTAATCAGATACAGGCCACTGTTTCTGAGGTGAGAGGGATCTAATTGTTGGAACTCGCCCCATGAATTTGCCTTCAGAGGCTGTTGCTTTGATTCCCTCATGGAGAAACAACAGTAGTACCACAGAAAATTACCCAGGAAGCTGAGTCCAAGCTCACAATATTTGAATCCGATCATGCAGGATTAAGAAACACATCTTTGGAGAATCATGCTCTCTCTACAGATCTTCAAGCATTTACTGTAGTAGAGACCTGAATGTCCATCTGCTGCTTCACACTGTGAACCACGCAGTGCTGCTCTTCCTCTGCAGCCTAAATGTAAGAAGACTTTGGTTCACTGAATGCTATAGCCCAGCCTATATTAATTTCAGACAGAGGCAAAAAGAGAAGAGAGACAAAAATAATTCCTAACCCATGCACTGTTCATCTGCCCTGTCTCTTCCTCCATCAGTACTTATCTCTATGCAGAGATGGGAAATCATCAAATTGCTTTACAAAATCCAAAGTCAACAAGGGGACTAAGGAAAATGTGGTTACACGACAATGAACCACTGGAGGTTTGTCATTTACTCCTTACTTGCTGTCCTTATGCCATGCTCTGTTTTCTTGCATGCACAGAACATCTCCAGTACTGCCTGCTTGTGCAGGCAGCCCAGATCTCCCCCAGTGGAGTTCTACCAGGGGACTTGATGGAAACAAGAGCAGGATCAGACATAGAAAAATATGATCATTGAAATTTGAGTGAGGAAATTAACAAATTAACCAATAATATTCAATTAGTGTTTTAATATGGCAAAATCTGTTTTTCAAAGTATATTTTAGTCATAATAGCATTCTTTAATTCCTGTTCTTCATTCAGCCTTTAAGAGAATTCAATCTATTTCCTTTTGTATTTTGTGGGGGTTTAGTATATGAAGCTGACTCAAATTCCAAAGCTGACCAACCAGAAGTGACACATTAGGAAAAAAGACCTCCTTGAAGAATATTAATTACCGTTTATTTTATGAAAGAAAATAACCTCCTATGAAAAATTAATTACAAATTCCTAGAGAAACCTTCAAATATTTCTTACTGCAGATAGGATTTTACATCGGTTGAGCGCCCCATGAAATCTGCTTGTGTTCATTTTCCTATAGAAATTGAGTGACCATATTTTCCATATGTCTGAGGTTTCAAGAAACAGAGAAAGTTTTATTTCAGGTTAGTTCTGTCAGGTTGAGCTTTTCTTCTTTAGGTTGGTGATCAACTGTGTAAACTTCTCTGTAAGCAGAGCTGGCACTAAATAAGAGACTGGTCACCTATAAATTATCTGGAGCCCTACAGGACTTCCTGAAAGGCACATGAAGCAGCAATTGGGCTTCATGTTGTCCTGTGTGACTTCTGAATATTCATCACCAATGGACCATACAAGAGGGTTAAGGCTGCGATTTACTTAAACCCAGTTCAGAATGAACACTGGAGGATGCATTGGAGAACTACAGAGGGAAAAGGGCAAAAATGTGTGGAGGAGATTTGTTTCAGTTCTGTTAAAGCCTGATTATTCTGCAGGGTACTTATTCTGCAGAGAGAAGAGCAGAATTCTGAATATTCATCACCAATGGACCATACAAGAGGGTTAAGGCTGCGATTTACTTAAACCCAGTTCAGAATGAACACTGGAGGATGCATTGGAGAACTACAGAGGGAAAAGGGCAAAAATGTGTGGAGGAGATTTGTTTCAGTTCTGTTAAAGCCTGATTATTCTGCAGGGTACTTATTCTGCAGAGAGAAGAGCAGAATAGCAAAGTGTGGGAAAAGAAAGTCAGGTTTTCCAGTGTCAAACATTGTGGCTTTTGCTACAAAAACTATAATCTAACAGAAAACATTAAAAGAATGGATGGACAGAGAAATTTGCTTTCTCTGTAGAGAAAAAAATTGTATCTTACTTATGTTTTAGATGTACTAACATTTTCAGCCCTTCACATTCAGATTTATGTGTTAATATAGTTAAGTGTGCAAATCTACACCACAGCTTTCTCACTCATGCTACAACCACTTCAGCAAAAAACTAACTGCACCAATGAATCCAGTTGCAGAGATACACAAACTAGCACTAGTGCATGTTAAGAAGTAAAGCATCAGGTATACTCACAGCTCAAATTTAAAAATAGTGTAGTATTTTACCTGCAACAGCTCCTAAACTCATTTGTCTTTGGAAATAAGCAAAGATGTACTGCTTCCACACGTGGGATGTTTCTTTGGAGGATGGATGGCTCTATGCTTTATGACCTACACATCAGAATTTGGGAATTGTCTGTGTGGAGACTTTTCTAATAATCTCTCAACCCATAGTCTATTTATAACCACCAAAAGCTCTAAAGTAGCTGCTTACAAATATTTTGAACACAATGCTGGTTAGTGTAGTTCTAAAACAAGTCTCAGTGACAGAGTTTAAACTCCACCATAGCATGTGGTGACCAAGGGCTTCCAATACATACTACACAGACGTTTCCAACTCTCACAAAGGGCATTTAGTTTATGAAAACAAAGCTTTTCTGCAGCATTTGCACAATGTAAATGTCAAAAATGTCTCTGAAATGTAGAAATTCTGTGTCATACAAAAAAAAATAGAATAATGTTTCTATGTCTTTCATTTCAAAACTTTGTTAAAAGAAGAATAAACTGGTATGCCTTGGAAAAGGAAATGTATTTCAAAGAACATTTAGAATATTTATTTGTAATGGATACTCTCTCACCCATACACACACACTAAATCCATCTGTCCCAGCTCAGTTATTTAGGAAATGCATATTAACCTGGGATGGGAAAATGTGAAATCAGGACACTCATGATAACAAATGTGAGACATGGATCAATTGCTCGCTTCACACTCAGGTTTGCAGGTAATTAGCAGTTTGGTACGAAAGGATGAAACTTCCCTCTGGAGTTTTCTATATTATACAGATTTAGAACATATGGATGTCCTTTCAGTACAACGGCTTTGAAACGCTCTGTGTGCCAAAAGAATGCATGTTTACTACTAAAACAAAGTGTGAAGGATCTTGTTTTCATGTTAAAAATCCGGTATAGAGGCAAATATGTTTTGGTTTTTGTTTTTTTAAAATTATATACACTTTCCAAATTGCATTATAATATTAAATCAAACAAACAAACATTCTGATAGTTTCCTTCATAAAAAAAACCCAAACCAAACCCCAAACAACTCATTGTAATTGAGGCTAATTTGATCTCAGGTCAGCCTTCTGACATATTCTAATGACACATAATTTCATATACTGTTGAGAATAAACAGAACTTACTGCAAATCTCTGCAGTAGTGAATATTTTCTTTTACTTATCTGACAATAAGACTTTATACAAGATGTTTTATATGTTCTTGTTGCTGATAGGAGGTATTTTATTGTTACTGGTATAGTTATTGTAGTATCATTCAGATAAGATAATGTGAGATATGTTAAAGTAAGTTATGAAAAAAAAACCCTAGGTCTGAACAGTGCTGTGATTACAGTGTTCTTATGACCTTCCAGTTCCAGGGCGAGCCAGACATAATTCTTTTCCCCACCAACCTATCTCAGAGCCACTTCAAGACTACTGATTTTGGGTGTGCCTAGAGGTGCGATGCAGCTTGTAGACTGCTGGGTTTGTCCTCACTTTTCTGCTGCCTGCAACCAATATTCATACAGGGTGACAAGGCCATAAGATGAATCTTTCATATTTTTAATCTTGTGTACACTGTTTCCTTGCCTTATCGCACTGGGTGAGAACATTATATCAACAATTGCTTGTGTTAGTTTTCTGCTCTGAACTGTCAGTTAATCTCATACATCAGAGTGCACCTATACATTGTCACCTTTTCTCTTTGGTCTCACTGATCTTTGCCAGCAATAGTGTATTTCTAAGAGATAGATACATCAAAAGCTGACATAAAAACGGTGCTTCAAAACACAATACAAAACTCTAACACATTATACTGTGGACAATACAAGAATATGGGTTGTGTTGTACGTCCAAGAGTCTGGTGGTACACCTGAGGAAATCTCTTACCTATCAAAAGAAGAGTAAACTGGTTGAGATTTTAATTTCCAAACATAATGACCCCTTTGTCTCAAGATCTATAAATAGAGCAAGTTTATTATTCTTATTGTTAATAAGAATAATAACAATAAAGATGGGAATATTAAATATTAAGGCAAAGTTGGACACTGGTGTAATGTAGATCAGTAGGGCAGGAAGCATTGAGCAGATGGGTAGTCTCATCCATGGCATATGATTGGGAACATACAAACCCTGCACCATGGAACTCATAGAATAGGGCATGGATCCTTTGTATACCTACCATCCAGTAGTACAAATACTTATGATATTTATGCAGACAAGGTTCCTCATTGTGTTCAGCTACACTTGATTTTCTTTATCTAACATCACAGGATGGCACTTTCTTGTCCTTTCAGGTCCTTGGCTGAGCCACATCCCAGTGATTGCCAGTGTGCCAAGCTTTCCTCAC
Organism: Acanthisitta chloris; assembly: GCF_000695815.1. NCBI lineage: Eukaryota > Metazoa > Chordata > Aves > Passeriformes > Acanthisittidae > Acanthisitta > Acanthisitta chloris. The sequence goes on along the minus strand of NW_008654158.1, from coordinate 97,128 downwards.
CACTTGCTCTGTCCAGCCATCACCAATGTTTTGTTACCACAGGTAGATATGGACTATTTTGGTAGAATGAAAAGATTGCAGCAAGATTGCTACCTCATTTTATTCCAGTGGAGTGAGATTTCAAAAAAGTGGAAATTTAAAATATCAAGTAAAAATCTTAAAATAAGTGGGTATATCTGTGGGCATACACATGGAAAAATCACTTTGCTATTTGATGAGATTTGTAACTTGAAAATGTATTCCCTTAATCTCCAAAATGAGGGTCAGATTTAAAGCATGATCTTTATCATTATTAGTGCAACCAGGTTTGGTGAGGCACTTGTGTATTTATTGAGATTACTTTTATCCAGATTATGGCCTATTACCACTCTCAATACCCCAGAAAGTTTTCAATTAAGAAAAGTTCATTTTCTGAGCATCTTTTCAGTGTCCATATAACCAAAGAGATGTCTTTCCTCCCTGTGACACTGATCATCATGGTATATCTGATACATCCCTGTCACTGACAGTGAAAGGTTCATGGAGAATGTCCACAGAAGGGCTGAGGACTTCAGTAGACTGTCTATGAAAGATGAGATCACAGACATCACCAGCATTAGGGAATATAGACTTTTTGTCTTCTCTTTAGTTTGCCATCTGTTTCTGCATGAAAGTCTACTGAAGTATGCTACATATGAAGCCAAGTTGGGACTTGAAATCTGTTGATATTTTGGTCAAATAGAAAAAGAAATACTCCTCCTCTGGGCTAAAAGGTAAAAAAATAGTATCTGGCTGTTGGTAGGGCTGCAGGAGAGAAAGTAAATATTGACTATATGCTCAGTAAGAACAAAACAAGCAAAGAAAAAAAATTAAGCAAGTATCTCAAAAGTCTTATGAGATAACAAATTAATTGGAGGAACTTCAAGATATTTATGATGAGTATTTCTTTCCAGTAATTCAGAATACTCTTCAGCTACAGAATAACCAGCACTGAAAGAACTGCATGAAAATAAACTAACATCTAGCTGGGATTTTTTGCAACAAAGCTGTAACTAGTTCAAAGAAATGAAGACAGACTTTGTAAATACAATGTACACTTGGGCTCCTTAGGTACTAAATGCCACAGCTACCTGTGGGAGTTCAAAGCTTTCTGAATGGAAAAAAGACTTCAGTTCTGCTGACTTCTATCAGTTTCTCAGATTATGATAGATTTTCAAGTGTTATTAACTAAATCTGATTCCACATTCAGCTATTCAATATTTATTAAAGCTGCAGACTGATCCTATCACCCTTGTTTGGGTGAGCAATCCTAATTCCTCTAAGAACTTCTATTGATATCTTGTAAATAGGATTTGTAAAATAAACCCCAAGGCTTGGTAAGAAGATTGACAATATCATTGCCTATAAAGGAAGAATTAAAAACATTATCAACAGTAGATATGTGTCTCTTTCTGCTTTCCTTGCAATGGGTAATGAAGATGTAAGTATGTTCTTTTCTTAAGGGGTTACTTGTTTACCTCATGATGTGCAGAACATGGGCTTATAGAAACTGCTTGAAACACCAGAGACACACACAGAACAGATAAAAGATCCAAACTGGTTCTTGCACATATATCAGTCCAGCATCCACCAAATGTTTTTCATAATATATTACCATGTGCTACTGCACTACAACTTCACAGATGATCATCCATCTTCACATTACATTCCTAAATGGAGCCAGACCAGGATCTCATCACAGATCAGGGAAGAGGTCTTAAAGGAGAAGATACCTTTAATAAAACTCAGTCTTTAGAGATTCCTGCTCATGTGTTATTTAATGAAAAGAAAAGCAGATAAATTATATTTGAAATATGACCAAATAATATTCAGGAATTCTAAATAAGGAAAAAAAAAAAGCATGTTTTGCTTCTTTAAGCAAATTCCATACCAATTATATACCTAATGGCTTAGGTACTTATTACATACCTATACATCAGTTTTCAAAAATGTGGTAGGTATAGTCTATTCCAAGGTTCTCTGCCAAGTAAGGCTTAGATATAAGCTCCTATGCCTCCAAAGCTGTCTGGTTGTTATGCATTGGAAACAAAAGGAATTTATCATATTAGTCTTGCTTAAATTAGAAGTATCTCAAACATCCTCCTCAAGCCTTATTTTTAATGTTGGTTTTCCGTGTAACAGAAGGACAAAGAAAGTGACCATTTTGCATATATTCCCATCTACAAAATGCTTAGGAAAAAACATTACTGTCTTCTGGAAACAAGCTAAATGAGATATATTAGCAATGTAATTGAGACAAAAGGAGACTGTACAACAGTTTTCTAATTAACGAAACATGAAACTCCAGAGCATTAGCAGCTGATTCAATTACAAAATATTAGCTGCTCTGGAAGGGACTCATGAACGGCAAGGTCACAGCACAAACCTCCTTGCAGATGTTAGATCAATTGACACCTGCAAATCATTTGGAAGCAAGTATTTATTTAAATATCTAATTGTGCTACCAGTTTCTCTGTTTTATTTCATGTTAAAGCTTTTCTCCCATGGGACCAAAAGAATTAGTAGAAAAAAGTCACTGCAACAATTTTTCTGTTCCCTATGTACAAGTTTAATTAGCATAATTTTCATTTTATTTCCTTGCCTCAGCAGATAAGTCAATAAACAAATACCAAAATATTAACAATGGATTTACTCCCTAGTTTAATTCTCATTTCTTCAGCAAAAGAACTTTCTCTAGTGCCTCTCACATTTCCATTTCATATTACAAGCATGGGGTGTAAAATACTGATAAGCCCCTGAAAAATTCATTTGTCTACATTCATGCCAAACTCCTGTCCGTATATTCATCTGTCTGTTGATGTATTTTCAGAACTTTTCTCCTCAGGGGCAGGAACAGTGAATAGAAACACAGATGACAAAGTGTCTTCAGACAAGTGGTGTCACAGGAGCCCTCAGAGTTTTATGATTCCTAGGTAGGAACTGATCATCCATTGTTCAAAACACTGAAATGTTCAGGAGCATGTTTGTGGAATTCATTCCCTTTTCAGCAGAATGGCTGAAGATAGAATATGTACTCAGCATACAGAAAAATGGTGGTTCTTTGTGCCTGCACTTACACATTGTAAGGGATTCTGGGTTTAGTGCACTCAGGAATGGAGGAACTAAAATCTGAAAATAAACCTTAAAGTTATTCATTAATCAAAATTTTCACTTGAACGGTTTACCACTTTCTGTCCATGGATTCCAGAGACTTCTATAATAGCAGAGGAACAGAATTTCCAATGGTCTTAAAATAGTCACAATAAATATGAATTC
>NW_008654158.1:58641-93810 GCF_000695815.1 Acanthisitta chloris | reverse complement strand
CCTGCACAGGAACACAGACTTTTCACAACCTAGGTCTGAACTAAAATATCTGCATGTCAACATAATTTAAAAAAATTTAAAATGCCAGTGGAATAAAGGTAGTGAGGGAGGTGAATCATCTTTTCAGTGCTAGGAGCAGGTAGGTAAGGGGATAATACATGGTTCCAGAGCTATATATTTTCCTAAAGTAGGATACTGCATAGTATGGAGGATGGAGAAGGAGACACAAATTTGTGGGGAGCGAAGAAGGAGCCAGAGTTGCAGAATGTCTGGAAAGCTCAGTGAAGTACAGAAGGCTGATATAGCAGATATGCTAACACTACCAGCATACTAACTCATAATGAGTCTGATATCACATATGTTTAGTATTGTACTGCCCTGATATTTGTCCATTTCTGATCTCCAGAGCATCTAGGTATACCTGGCTGGACCAGATCATGGGCCTGAAATTATAGGTAATTAATCAGGTATCAAAGCCACAAAAAACTAAATATGTGTAATGCATAGTGAAAAGTGGTGGACTGTACCTTCATGTAAATTCAAACGATATTTAAATTCTTTTGCACTTGGCATTAGAGGATTTTTAAGTCAGATTCACAACAGGAGTTGAGAGTTTTGTGCATCACTGAGACAATCCCGGTCTTCTTCAGCTCATGCTGGAACTGATTATAAAGCCTGAACACACATGATCAGACATGCACACTGAGTTCCTAAATTTACTCATTAGCATGTCACCTGAACCTGTGGGGTCCAGTGGGGAATGCAAGCCAATCCTGAAGGCACTCTCACAGGTCCTCCTAAAACCAGCCTAGGTGCAGAAAAAAACCAAATGAGCCTGCATGGTCATTTTCCTAAATAATTCTAGGTTATGCTATCTGCTAGGTTGCTAAAAATCAAGTTTTGAATCAGCACATTGCCTGGTTAGAATGGAGATTTTAAGAGGTCTTTGGCCAAGTCACCAAACCAGGAAATTTAGGACAGTGTCTATGATGCGCAAGAGCCTCTGAACTGTTGCCTGTCATCCCTGTAGCCCTGTGGCACAGGCTTAGGACAGGGCTTGGCCACCCTGGCAGAACAATCACACCAGGGCAATGCTACAAGCAGGATTCCTCTCTGAATGTTCATAGCCTGGTCTGGCACTGCTCTGACACTATTTCCACATAAAGTCCTGGGTCTCGTGCAGTCACTTCCAGCTCTGTGCTGTGCTTGCCTGTGTGCTGTGGTCATGCTCAAACTCTTTGCCTTACTCACTATCACTTACTTTGCCTTACTATTTGGTCATGTATGACAGACTTTAATACAACAATTTAAATCTTCTGCTTTATGTCTCACTGACTGAGAGATAAAATCAAGTCTTCTCTTTTTTTCCCCAAGTAAATGATTATATCTACCAAGCAGAGTCTTCTCTTTGTGGCAATAATGTTAAGTTTTCCAGTCCATCAGCTGGAAATCTGTTTGAAGGCAACATAAAATGACCCCACAGTACCTGCTGCCATCAGACTACTTCCCTTCCTCTATGCCACCTGGGTTACTCCAAAGTGCCATTCTAAACACAAAGGAAGCAAAAGCAAGCCTGGTGGTCAGTCTGTGTAGCTAACCACTGGAGGTCTAAAGCTCAAAAGCAGAATCTATAGCTCACTACAGTCAGCTGCTAAAACACTCACAATATTATTAATCCAAGTGCCCTAGGCTGAGCAATGACTGTGGCTGCTGTATATAGATTTATTTATTCAGTATGTATCAATAAAGAGCAATAAATGGAAAATCAAAATACTTATAGTAACAAAAACCCCACTATAGTATCTGATCCAAAGCTTAATACTAATATTGTTAGTAATCATGACCATGTTGGATCTGGGCTATAATCTTGCTTTTCCCAGAATTCACAAAGTTGCAAACTTTCTCGGAGGCAAATAATGCCCAAATGAAAAAGACGTGAGTTTCAATCTGTGCTGAGCTTATCTGATAGGATATAATTTTTTCCTAGTTAAAATAATGTGTGCTAACATTTGCACATTTTGAAATGCGTGTTACCATGACTGCAGTAAACATTCTATTTTTAGATTCTGTTAATCTCTCATCTCAAAATATAGAAAGCCAGCTAATAACAACAGTCAGTATCCTTCTCTCATGGTGATTCAGCTGTATTATCAAAGAATGAAAGTCTGCTCAGATGCACAAAAGTGACACTTCTTGATGAAATTTTATGCCAAGGAAAACCTTTTAACATGAAACTAATTTTCTGCACTGTTTACTAACAAGACACATATCTTAGAGCTAAAATTACCAGCTGCTATTAACATTCCATTTGTAAGTATCTTATCATGCTGTGATAGGTATTCTAATCTGTTACCTAAGCAATAAAATAGGATTTAACTAAATATACTAAAAGCTATACATTTAATGAAGAATCAAGATTTTGATATTCCACTCCACATTAAACATGCATGCATGAATGTTTGCATGCACATAAACACTCCTCCACAGAAATTATTGCAAACAATCACAATTCACTTCATCAAAATGAAGACACATGCTCAGAAAGAGACACCTTTGCTATCCAGTGAAACATTCTGCTATAATCCCTAGTAATCTCAAAGCACAGTGATTCACAAAACACAGAATAAAAATTGCATAGAATTGTTGTGGAAGCAGTTATTTATGTATTTGGAATGTAGTACTCACAAGCTTATTTCCATTATAGTTCCAGCATGTCATACTAGAGTCAGTCAGATGGCACACTTAGGGTTTTATTTACCATTCTGATCGGTGTCCAAAACTTTGTCCTGTGAGAATCTCAGAAAACACCAAAACAATAATGTAATATAAATACTGAATGCAATTTGGATTTTCCTTAGTCCTGTGTTGAAAACCAGTTCACAGAGAGCATCACTGCTTTTGTGACAGTTAAAAATCATCTTTATAAAATGTCATTTTCTACTCCATAATATTCTTTGTGCTGAATCAAGAAATGACAGACACAGAGATTCTCTGTACAGATCATTTTCTTTTGATTTGTGTTAACTTATATATATAAACATCTGCTTCCAGATGAACCTATACTGACATTTGAGTTTGAATAATGTGCGTACATTTGATGCAAATCCCTTGATTGTTTTCTTGTATGTTACTTTAGTTCACTTCATGGAGCACTTTGAGAGTACCTGAACATGGATCATTTCAATTGAAACTAACTCAGGAAATGCACTACAGAAGCACAGTAGTTTCACTTAGTAATTAATATTGGATCCACAGGATCCAGAGCTAATCCGAATTGTTCTCCTTTGTAGCACACTTTTTGGGACCCTGGCATCAACTATTTCTCTACAAAAGCTTTCTCGTATTGGTTGAAAATATTTGATAGAGTAGATATACCATGTAAGCATAGGATTATGTGCATGCATACAGAGTGAAACACACATGAAAAACACACAGAAAATTATTTTAAGTCTCAGTATTCACATGGAAAATAAACTATACTGAAGTATGAAATTATTTGCTTAGGACATCTCAGTCTCTCTACTTTGGGGATGATGATTATGATATAGCCTTGAATTATATGTTATCATTCTTTCTCCGTGGGGCCCTTACCCCATTATACATGACAGATGTTGATTGCTTGTAGAGGAGATCTACTCACTAGTTCATTTTATTCTCTGTATTCAGTGTATGCTGCTCTTCAAGGAAATATCTCTTTAACATTCTTAAAACACAGCCTTTTTGTTGGGACTGTCCCATTCATACAGTGAGATGTGAAACTTACAGATAACTGAACTATGGACACTTCCACTTCTTTTAATTGTAGTTAAATTAAGTCAAATTAAAATCGTTTAATGTGTTGCTTCATGACACTTTAGATCACATCTCCCAGTTTGTTTCACACAGGTAACAGCATGGCATTTTCTACTCATGTTGCACATCAGGTTGCTCAGGTGAAGCCAGTCCTCCTGCAAACTCACACCTATCTTGGTTCTTCTGATACTCACAGCTGACTCAGCTTCACCATATCAACAGTATGGGCTTCCAAACAATTATTCCAGCAACCTCCACTCGCTGTAATTACCTCAGTATTCACTCTGATCCTGAGTGCTAGGTATGTTCCAAGACAGGGGTACTAGCTGCTGCAGAAGAACTGGAGAGATTTAGCTGTGCTTTCATGAACCATCAGCAAGAGAAGTGTGTATCCAGCACTGGAACACCACTCCAACATCTTTATGCTGTCTGTTTGATGGCCAAATCCTTAGGAATTAGTCATGTTGACTCTTCAGCTTCCATGACATAACTGCTTGCAGCACCTTGAATAATGACTTGCACCATAGCAGCTGGGAAAGCAAAGGGTATAATCAAGTACTAATTATGGTCCATGGGGTATGTTTTGACTAGCAATGGTAGATTCATCTTTTCACGCCCAAAGTGAGTATTGTGTAATGTCTGAACCTGTCTGTAAAAGAATTAACAGCCTCCTTTAAGGTCAGCATCATAGCTCTCCAGGAGCTGCAAAGATCCAGTGGGATGTTTAGCTCATACCAATTTATAACCGTTCAGCTGGATTAGAAAGGCTTCATAATCATAACTTCTAAGGAGATCCTTCTTCAGAAAAAATGATTGTCATCATCTATGCTTAACTACCATTCTGGATTTTTCTTCAAATGTTATAATGTTTGAATGATCCCTTGCAAGGTTTTGGGCCAAATCAGCACTCACATATAGTGCATATGAGTTAGCATAGGTGAGGGATCACTCCCAACAGACAGTCTGGATACAGCCACCTGGTTTCAAAGGCCAAGAATGTTAAGTTATATGGAAGCTGCCAGACTGTAGCTGTTGGCCACAGGTCCAGAAAAAGGGCTCAATAATTAAAATTGATTATCATGAATGTAGTCCATCTGTCTCTGGAGTCATGCAGCACTATGCAGAGTGTGGGAAACCATACGTTTTTACATCCTACAAAAGGCTATCATTTGAAGTCAGGGTTGAAAGGGACAAGGAAGGAGGTAAATGAAGAGCACAAGGGGAATGGAGAACAGTGGAGTCGTGATATAGTGCAGGGAATGGTTTATGGTCACACAGCCTGAGGAATGTTTGTACTTAAACCCTGCTACCAGAATTTCCCGTGCTTGCATACCTCACCGTTTTTACATATGATTTCCTGCAACATGAGTGTGCTCCAGGCAAGGGCACCAAGCCAAAATGCTGACTGAGGTCTGCTGCTGTGTCTTTTGTGGCTGTGGGGGGCCATCACAGGGACTCTTAACAGGGCAAGGAGGTAGACTACAACAACATTTGTGGGTACATGAGAAGGCCTCCAGAAACCAAAGATAATGTAACGTTTCTCTCCTATCTACATGCCTGGTCTCCCTTAAGACCCTGAGGCTGCAGTCATGGAGAGAAAAACCTGAGTTTGTGATGAAGAATAGATAAATCAGCATTCCCAGTGCTAGAGTTTGGTATGAAGACATGGGTGTGAAGACTGGACTCACCTGGGTGCAAAAGTCTCAAGATCATGTCACTTTGACAAGCATTGAAAGGGGTTCACCAGGGTAGAGGTGACAGTTCCTGCAGTAAAAAAACCTTTGTCAAGGAAGATGTGTACCTTCCAGGAAGAGCTAACACTGGTCCTATCAGATATAAAGGAGCCAGAGAAGAGAGCAGTGCAATGCTTCATCTCTAGACAACTCTGCATTTCTCAAGGTTTCTGATAGTGAATATCAGAGAATATCATATCATTATGCAAAGAAGGTAGAGGCTCCCATAAACCTTTTTTTTTTGCTATAGGTTTTATGTCATATGTATTCTGCAGCCAAGCAAACGGATAGATTTGACACTAAAATTGTAGCCATAGACAAAATCTGAGACTGCTTTTGTATGATACTTCCTTTCCTGTTATACAGAATAACAGTTACAAACCAGTAAAATAAAGAGTTGATGCAATTACCAGTGTAACAATACACTTCAGAGTGTCATCTTGTCACTCTGGGATTGCCTTGACTGGTAAGCACTGCTATTTCCTATAAATCACCTAGGAAGATTTCAATTCTTGCTGTTCTTTCTCAGTACGATTATTTATGCATGACTTCTTTCCTTCCAGAAAATGATCCAGATTATGGGGACTGAATTTGATATAAAAATGCTGTACAGTTTTTCTAAACATACTTTTTCATATTAGGCTTTGCAACTTAACACTGACTAAAGAATTCTGAGCATGAAATCTTATTTTTCTGTCTGATATCCTGATATTTTCATCTAAGTGTAATTACTAATTACTCTGTAGAACCAAATGAAAGTATACTAACTCAAGGATTTCATTCAGCTGTCATATTTTATACATATAATTTTTGTGCCTCTGGGCGTAATTTCAGAAGATTTTAGCTTTGGAGGCCAAAACAGCTTAAAAAATTGTGCTGCACTTCATCAGCTCGTGGGGTGTGGTGACCCAACACTTTGTGAACCCATGGTGCAAAACAGATCACAGAGCAATCTGTGAAACAGGGAGGATAGTTTTGTTTAACCTGGGTAATTTCACCTGTTCAACTGCTGCATAACCTTGTCAATTAAAGTAGTAAATGTTGGTTCAGCTGGTGCAGGAGTATGGCATGAAGGTTAGGAACATTTTAATCCAGGCTTTCCCCAAAACACATGTCTTGTAAAGTACTACAAAAGACTGTGGCCTCCTTTCTCTTGAATTCCCACACTTTCAGTCAACTGTGATAAATATTATTGAACGATGCAGAACACTAGTAAAATTTGACTGCTTTCTAGAGGAAACTATTTCAGGTCACTGTTGTTTTAGGAAGCCTATGAAGAAAAATCTACTGTCAAATCACCTGGCTGGAGCATCTCTGTGCTTGAATTTTAGGCCCCAGTGAATACTTTAAAATAGCTACATATATTCCTCATGTTGTCAATAGAGAAATCCAGGTAATAGCTACTATCAATGCTTAGGGAGACAAGATCTCATTGTGGGGGCTGCAGAAATGTGGCTCTCTCCGATAGTTGGTCAGAGAAATAATGTTTTCCCTAAGTTAATCTTGATGCACCTAAAATTCTTGTATGAATTACAGGCTATGTGTCCCCATTATGATCTCACTTCATCATATAAATTGGGTGCAGATAGTATGACTGTCTCCTGTGAATGCTGCTGAGGACATTAACTGGGAATAATAAAGCAACATGCTGAAATCAGTTAATCTCCTCATTTTTTGTTAGCTAAGTGACATCACTACTCTGGGAGTCTTGTGCTGTTCGTTTCGCTGCAGCTTTCTGTTCCCTTTTCCTCCAAAGGAATGGTGTAAAGGGATTTAGAATGGCAGAGTGCCTGGCCCCAGAGAGCTATACTCTGTACAGTTGATGTGACAGCCATGCTTTGCAAAGGAAAAGTCTAATCTTTTTTCCTCTGGTCATCTGAAGCATTCACTGAAAATATAGATAAAAACTTGCAGAATTGAACCCTAATTAGTTCATGCAATGGAACTAAAAGGCTACTATCAGCACATATTTTTAAACAGTCTAAACCTTTATTTTTTTGTGCAAGTGAAACATGCTATTGAGCCTATGTGCAAAACCATTCCCCATCAGCTCTGTACACAGTCCTTCACAGAAATCTATGAAATGCAATAGAGCTCTTTTTGGGCAATTTCACTGTCAGGGAAGAATGCAGGAAGGGTGGAACACCAGCTCTCAGATGGAGTAATTTTAGATTTTATTGTAATGCCTGCCAGTGAATATTCCACACGCAAAGATTACTAAAGCAAACTGTGAAAGGCCACAGCCTGCCCTGTAACCCTAAAAGGATGTTGAGCTTGGCTGTCTTCCAGGGCAGCAGGATGAGTGGCCTGGATTAGAACAGGAATATTCCTAACATTCATTGCTTTTTAATGATGTCATGCTTGCTAGCTATTGCAAGTCCTTTATGCTTTCCTCTATAAAAGCTCTTCTAATACTACTGAAACTTCCTGATGAGAAAACATTTCAAAATAAGGATATATGCATCACGTCCATGCAGTGATAAAAGTACAGAGCTACTAAAATACATCATTTATGGAAAGAGTATGTCAGTCCTCATGATTGTATTGTATTACATATGTGTGTCAAATACTGTAAAATGAAGTCACAATACATGTTACATGGTTATTTTAAGTGATTTTTTCAATAGAAAGCTTTACATTGGGAAGGTCTTGTTTTGCTTTACTTTATACTGTATTTAAGCATGCAACTCAATGTTGAAAAAAGTGAGCATTTTATTTAATATTGCAATCAATTTATTTCAGGGAATACGTAATCATTAGATCACAAAATGAAACATGAATATTCACATTTCGTGTCCACAAAAAGGATGATAACTACCTCTTAACCGGATATATGAAGTCTTGAAGTCAACACATTTAAATTACGAATTATAAATCGCTTTTAGCCAATTACAACCCATCAGCTGCACGGATGCACAAAGCAGAGGTGAAAGCACATCCCTCTCTCCTGCCCCCCTACAGTTTGGTCAAGCTCAGTTCCAACTGAGTGTAATCAGGTAGCTCTTTCCTGGAAAGATAGGAGTCTTTTAATATATCAATCCATTAACTTGCATTTATTTCTCTGAAAACTTTAACAATATAACTCTGACATATATTTTTAAGCCTAATGTTACTGAAAGACCACACTGACTTTCTTTGCACCATATTCTTAAGAAATGTAAAAGCATCAAAAAAAATTTTAAAGCATTCACAAAAAATCCCATAGTAGCAAATACCTATTTTGTATGGAAAATTGAAAGATATTAAGGAAATAATCCTTGTCAAGATCACAGAAATGAATCATTTCATTTCATGTCTTTTCATGACAGTCAGCAAGAAGCAGGATAACCACTTGCATCAGTACAAGTCAGGGGTATTTGCCCTGCTGAGGATGACCCAACGGTTATGGCAAGTGGCATGCTGGATATAGGCTGGATATGTACTCTATCATAAGGCAAACTGCTTATTAGGCTACAACTGGAGGAATGTGGCTAGTTAATAAAGGGAAGTTAGTATCCTCCGCTGGCCAGCAGTGCTGTGACTGTGCTTGAAATGCTGTGTTGGGTTTTGGGGTACAAAATAGTTGTTCAGAAATGACACTCTCCACCACATAGCTACTATTATGACTGAGGACCTGTGAGCAAAACTTGAAGAAATTTGGCTCCTTAAGTCTGGTAAAAATGGAAGCTGTTGCAACTTAAACCAAGCCTACCATCTGGAGCTGTAAATATGATGAAGCCAAACCATTCTTCAAGGCAACACATGGTAAAACAAGGCACAAGATCTACACCGCTGTAGTTGGGAGGGTCAGGCTGTGTGTGCATTAGGAAAAACTTCACTTGGAGAGTATGGCAGCAAGGTAACAGATTAGTCAGAGAGGTAGCTTCTCTGTCTTTAGAGATTTCCAAGACTCAGCTGGATAAACCCAGGGCTAGCCTGACCCAGCATGGTGACTAATTTTGTTGTGAGAGAGAGAGGGAGGGAGGCTGAGCAGACCTTCAGCTGCCGCTCTTAACCAGCTTGTCAGCGATCTTGTGACTAGCATACAGGGTCAGACCTACAGTCCTTAGCGCCGTCTCCTTGGGCAGTATCCAGTAATAGATGCTTTGGAGGACAACAGAGAAACCCTGATACGGATAATCACAAAACAATTTGCTTCAAGATAAAAGTTTATTGCAAGCATATTGAATTTCTAAGAATTTATCGTAAATGTGGCTTGTAAGAGGAATGTTAAGATGTTGAAAACGCTTTTAGCAGCCTCCTTTCATTTTAAACACAAGAGCATTCCAGACCAAGGGCTTCCAGGAAAAAAAAATCTTTAAACCTGAAATCCTGGTCTTAAACTCTCCACCAGGAGAAAAAGTTCTGATTCAGCTAATTCACGTTAAAGAAAAGACAAAAGCTTCCATTACAATCCTGCCCTTAAGGAGCAGTTAGTAGCAATTAGAAAATTATTGCCACATCACAGTCCTAGGACTATGCCCCGAAGGAAAAGCTTTTGACAGAGGACCACCATTCCTCTGATTTTGCTGCCAAAAGGGGAAAGCGCTGCTTTCTTTTTCACACGAGAGAAAATTGGTCTGTTCCATGAACAGCTTTTGTGCTTAAAGTCTAACACCTGCCTATCTGTCTAGTCAGATATTTAAAAATTTGTTCACATAATACCACTCTGGAAGACAATAATTTCAGAAAAGCTATTGGGACGATTAAAACTTTCCTCAGTTTGTATTTTTCATTGCTCACGGAAATTTAGGAAATGGTTAGTAGATATCACATGCAAATTCTTTCACTGCTTCTAGGTGTATATGCAATTCTAAAACCTGTAGGTGAAAGTAGACTTGGCCACTGGGAGGGATAACATAGACATGTTTCTAATTGTAGCTCAGAGAAACTCAAATATAAAGCAAGTTATTCACACTTTAATATCCCACAGTCACGAATCTCTTAGTTTGGTTAATGACAATCTAATTTTTCTCATTTAGAAACCTTTCTGAAAGATGAATACCATTTCAGGATTTTTTTTAAATACTCGTGATCATGTAGTTACAACTAAAGTGTATAAAATATAAAACATTAAACAGTTTAATAGACTGTAGGCCACAATTAATAGATTCACAGTAACCCTTTCAAAACATTATCTTGTCTTCTTTTTTCTTTTTTTTTTTAAGGAGGAAACAAAATGTATGTGACCTCCCAAAGTCAAACAGGAAATGAGTAACCACTTCTGGAATAGAGCACAAAAAAAGTCTCTTCATAGTCCTGGGTTTCTCCATCCCCCTTACTTGCATATCTGGAATACTGTTTCCAAAGTAGATATGACTGCACTGTTATCAATTTGTTCTACACAGCATTTTATCCTATTCACAAGTTGCTCAAGGTCTCACAGCTCAGATTTATAGGGGCACTCTGACAAGAACAGTGAAACTAATATTACAAACAGGAAAGCTGAATGTCAGGAGTTCCTTTAAAAATAACATTTAGACATATTTTAATCTGAAAGAAATAGCTGTTTCCCTTGAGCTGAAACTGTCAATGACCAATGCTGTCAGTACATCGATGCAATTAACTTCCATATGCTCATACCAGGTAACTCCTGCTTTATGAGCTTACTTTATGAAAACATTGCCAAATAACTCAACATTGATGAAGTGGAATGACATCTTTGGCCAAAGCCAAGTATTCTTCTACAGAATATTCCCAGTAAACCTTGAAGAAAGTGCATCACAGCCAGTTACTTAGCAGAATAGAAGACATTATGGAAGCAAATTTTGTGCTTTAGTGCAAGATTTGGCTGCTTTCAGCAACTGTTATTGTATTTTGAATGGAGGAAGCAGGGCAGAGCAACTGAGAAATGAAAAATATATTTTATAGTAATGTAGAAAAAACTCTCAATGAAGCCTTTTTAAAGTTTCAATTGCAAAATTGTGTTGGTAAAATGAAGCTGGCACACATGAAAAGCAAAACTGGTTCTTTTTCTTTCTGGTTGTTTGCAGGATCAGTAGGATGTATTGTCATGCACTTCTATGTAGCATCCACCCAAAGAAGAAAAATGTTGCAACTGGAAGTCGAGTCCTACTTCCACCTGTCTCTGTAGGCCCAAGGACAAATGTCTATTAAGGTATTCTGGTTATTATTAAGGTATTCTTCTTCTTAAGGTATTATCCTTCTGAATTCTATTAAGGTATTCTTCCTATTCAAAACCACTAACAATTTAGCATTGGTGGCTGTTTCCAGAGCTAGAATGGATCAAGATTGGAGTAGAAGCAGTGGAAGACATAATTTTTAAGGCTAGCAGACTTGCATGGTTGGATCGGTTTCTGTCTGTATTATGTCTGGCGTTAATACTTGCTATTAATTTTTCACCTTCATAATCACCAAATTTACACCTTTCATTTCCTCTCTGCACTTCTAATGGACTTTTTTCCAATTATGCATCTTCTGTTTATCCATATGACAAGAGGTTTTGAATTTAAATGAATCAACTTCTTAAGGGAAATAGACTTTAATTCAGATATACATGTTTATATCAGGAAACAGACTTGACTACAACTGGGATTAGTTTAGACCAGGCAGCTGGTTTTATGCATACCTAACAGTGTGAGAACAGCAAAACCAGCTCCAGACTCAGTGTAATCTTAAACCTTTCTGCATCTTTACTTGTGCACCAAACCCCAGGAGCACCGCTGTATGTAAGAGTCTGTGCTAGGCAGCTGTGTACAGTCTGTACAGTTGATATTGCTATAGATTAATGCAAAACAGCTTCTTCCTTGTCATTCGTTCCTCACCCCGACCCTTCTGCTCTATCTTCATCCAAATCTGGGCATCTGGTCCACAAGCCAATGCTGTGCTACTCTATAGCTACTTCCTGTAGCCTGTGGCATTCATGGAGTCTTATACATATCTGGGTATATATCTCTATGTTTTGTATGTTTGTGTCTTTTTCTTCTCTGCCATCCATGTGGTTTTGTATGGGGAGATGAGAGGTAGAAGCCTTGGACTTGAAAATCAGAAGTTCATTCAGTAACAGTAATGTAGCCATCTTCTCCATGTTCACACTGACACTGGATCTAAATATCTGTCCTGTCTCATTTGCATCTGCCGTCATGGAATTAAATTATTCAGTCAGGTCTCAATACTTAGAGTCAGCATTGGGAAAACAGTGGAAAAATAGTATTGAAGAAAGAGACTAATGCAAATTTCCACAGATGTCCCTGTTCAGTCACTGCCATCAGGGGGTTGTGATAACCTGGGATGGGTCCTCATGGCAGAATAATTTGGTTTTGTCGAAGCTTCTGAGAAGTGTGACTCTGCTTTGAAACCCCACAACCATTATCCATCACAGTCTGGATGTGGACAGTAGTGCCTGCATTCAGATCATGAAGCCACTTTTGTTTTGCAACTAGGAGTGTTTTAAGGGTAACAGTAAAAAAAAAAAAAAAGGGAAAAAGGAGAAACCTTTAAACAGCCTGGCAATGAACCCATGACCTACCAGAATCTGTAGTCCATTAGCAATCGGTGACCCATCAAGTTCTCTGCTCTATAGTCCTCATTATCTCACAGTTGATTGAACTCATGCGACATGACTATTTATTAATTTACTTGAAAAGAAAAGGACATTAGGGCTATTTTAAAATGGGACTAACTCAGTTATTCTAAGAACCTCATTTTTCAAAGGCTGTCATTTAAAACTGAACAATATAATTATTTGTAATTTTCCTTGGAATTCTGTGTTCTCTAAAGGAAATCTCACTGATTGCCTTTTACATGCCTTATAAGTTTTTCACCTGTTCTGCCATTTGAAGTCTTTCCCTGGACACAGTACCTCCCCAAGAAGATTCACGTAAAAGGAAAAATGGGCTACACAAGGATCTGTTCTGTGCCCCAGTGTTCTCCAGCTTGAACTTCTTCCTGAATGTAAAGATTAACCTTAAAGCAGCAGCATAGCTCTTTGCCCTCTTCCCTCCCTGAAAAGGAAACTGTCACTTTCAACTACTTTAGAATGTTAATTCTGTAAAACAGCCATGCTACAACCCTGCAACAATGCACAGTTTATTCTGGGTGGCTTTGGAATTGCCTCTGACTCCTGCTCATTTCCCAATAATTACTGATAATTACACCACTCAAAACAGAATGAAACACAACAGACTCTTTCAAAGCTGTAGAAACAAAGTTTGTCCAGAAACTGACCTTCCCGTTTGGAGGTGAGAGGAAGTGTGCATGGAATTATATAGGCATGATGAGTTGCTTTCTAACTCATTTTGATAGAAATCAACAAGCATAGGCAGGAGGAAAACCCAGACAGTAGCTTTAAGGAGCCCCAGGCAGCAAGTTACGTGCAGGCTTAGGTTTATTCGGTGGCTCTAGGAGCTGTCAATGTTCCGTCTCGCCTGTTATCTTAATATACTGCAACAATGGCAATGATAAACAACATACATTTAATATAAACCCTTCTTTGCTTGTTTATAGAAAGCATTTCTTTGGTCAGCATATAAATGTCTTTGAGGTCTTTTTAAGGCTCATTGCCAGAGGAAAAAAGGGGGGGAAATAGACTGCTGGGGGAGTTGAGGAAGATCTGCCAAGTCTCACTTATACAGCAAAACAGTTTTTATGACATTTCTTCTCTTTCTGCAGACTGGTTTTACAGCATGTTTCAGCAAGACATTCAAAATCACACCCATCCTAAATTTCAATCATCCTCATTTAAATCACCTTGGCAGAAGCAAAGGCCTTGTAACTGCTTTCAAACTGCAGTGTAAGAGTTTTGGCAGAAAGAGGCCTTGGACTTGTGATGCTGTATTCACATCCATATAAGAGCTGAGGCACAAAACAGCCTTGGAGCTATGATGTTGCATTCATTGCAGGGTGCGTGTGCAGGCATCAGTGGACCTTGTAGCTGTGACATTTGGGCAGGGACTCTGATGCTATGATTTCCTCCAACGCAAGAAATGACGAGCAGAGGGGCCTTGGATCTCAGGACAGCAGACACAGAGCAGTGTTTATGTGCTTCATACACATGCACAAGTATTCTGTGAGATGCTGGGGTCCTGCTGCTCCCTCCAACACTTAAAAATCCAATCAAAATTCCTTTTTGTATGAAGGCTGTATGCATAACTTTGAGATATTGTTATACCACCTTTAAAGGAAATAGAAAGAGACCAACTGAATTCTTTAGCTTTTCAAAAATAGCCCCACAGCTGGTTAGATTCATTTGTTTTCATTTTGGCATTCCTTCCCTGGAGGCAGTAAGTATGATCAGCTGCTATCCGCTGGAACCACTATAGAAACAGATCTATTATTATTATTATTTATAATTCGTAAATACCAGCAATGTGTTACATCGCTGTTTGTCATACTGAGAGCAGATGGTTTATTATGAGGTTACATTCTGGACCTCCAGAGATACTGCGTCTGATTTGCCAACCTCATCACTCCCTCAATTACTATGGAATAATTGATGAATACTGGATTTGCCACTGTCAGTAGTTATAATCTTATTGTGTCCCACAATGGCTGAGCAATATTTTAATATTTCTGTGGAAACTGTGCTGTACCTCGAGCAGAAGGCCTGGGCTTGATGCAGAAATGACTGAATGGAGATTTTTGGTTTGTCTTATGCAGAAGTTCAGAGGAGATGATTGTGGTAACCTTCTCTGGTTCTAAATGCACAAACGTGCCTTTTTTTTCCGATTCTAAGAATTCTAAAAACCCAAGAATGCAGATTTTTAAATATAGGTATATCTAGATCTTCCAGTTGTAGGTCAAATGTGGAAATAAGAACTTCAGTTCAAAGTACCCTCATAGGTCTGTGGAATCCTCTCTTCTTCCTCCCAACAGACACATGTACACACGCCAGCACACACGCACACACACAGAGTAACTTTTAATGTAATTATTGTCAAAGATAAAAATCAGGGAGGAAGAACCTTCACTCATAGTTCTGCCTGACCCCATAACTGTGTAGTAGGTGTTAATTCAGTTTAAGCCAAAATAATTTAATGTCTGTGAAACGAGGAAAATATAAGCCTGATTCACTTAAGAGAGTCAAATGTCATAATGAAAACAATTCTGTCAATTAGCAGAGCAGTAATTTTAAGCAGGATCCAGTCAGTGTGCAGCCGAGTAGATTTTAGCTCAAACTTCACATTCAATCAGTGGTGGAAGACTAAAGAAATCTGTAATTGGTGCTTATGTATGCTGCTTAGGGATCCACTTAGGAGAGAATAACCATCAGGAATCATATTTTATTTGTCAGCATGGTCCACCGGAAAGAACAATGAAACCATTAGAAACAAATCAGAGTGTAAAGAAACAAAGAAGAGATGTCTTCTCAAAATATATTTACTGAGTGAGATGCATGGCATGGGATCCCAAAATACCACTTGTGATCCAAGACCTGGATTTCTCCTACCTAACTTGAATAGACTTAGAATTCTTTCTTAGTCAACAGTGAGAAATAGGCACCTCAATCTGTCTGGCATTTGGACTGACTTTTGTAGTGACACATTTTCCCTGTTAGACTGTAACTTGACTGTATGAATCCACTGTGGGTTTGTATGGTTCAACAACTGAAATTATATGACAAATCCTCTGATACTACTAGACCTCATTTTAGTTGATGTCTAATACTTTCAAAGAAGAACCAGAAGATAACAACAGTAACAGAAACAAGTTCATGCACTGAAGAGGCATTGGAAAAAAAGAGCAGGGCTGGCCTTCTGAAGCAAGCTATGTTTCCTGTAAAAAGTTCATGGAAACTTGAGCTGCTGGAGTCAGTTGCAACCAGATGTATTTGGGGACCAGAAGGAAAGGATGAAATGATGCTAGGTTAGACTGAAGGCTGCCTGAGAGGTCTCTATTACTTTGCTGCTGTATTGGTTTTTTGTTTCTAATTTTTTTTCTATCAGTCTTTCAGCTTTAAGTAAGGAACTGACCTGAAAGAGGGATGATTTGTGTAGCTGCATTCAAGGGGTTCTGAAAACAAGGTGAAACAGAGGATCAGGGTGTAGAGAAATGGGTGTAGTTAAAAAATGTAAACAATGAAAAACATGCAGTTATGTGTAGAACATTAGCCATAATTAACTTCAATGCAGAAGTAATGATTTTGACATTCTTGTGAAACAACATGCCACACTGTGGCTTTATGCTATAATTTTAAGAATTAAAAAAAAAAACAACCCACTAAAAAAGCCTTGTTTGTTTTAACTGGAAAAATAGATTTTCCATTTTTAATAGTTTCAATTTTCCTCAAGACTCAGTCATTACTCAATGAAAATTTGACAGAAATATTTAAAATATACACTAATTACTATCTTATCCAGGATTAACTTTCACTTCAGAGGGCCAAAAGAAGAGAAAGACTTTTAATTTTCAGGGTTGTCAGAAATGAAGGTCCCATCCACAGGAAAGTAAGACACAAGAAGTTAACCTATGTAGGCATACAGCAACAAGCTGGATGAATAATGGTGTCCTCTGTTTGGTGGCAACATGTCAACATGGGCAATACACTTTTGAATAAACTGGAGAATAAGTTTTTTGGGCAGAAATAATTGGATGGTTTTGCCATTGGTAATAATGAAGAAGTAACCACAGAAAAATATTATCTTGCATGAGTCTGTGATATAGCTGAAATGAGATTTTAATAATGTTGTGCCTCTCCATCATGAACTGACTCCTGGTTTCATTGAGGCAGCTACACAGAAGTGGGGCACTTTAAGCTGGACTAATAATGATATAAATATTGTATATAATAGCATAAACTGAGGCAAGTAGCACAGTGTATTTAATTCCTTAGAGAGGGAGAAGCAAGCTGTGTTTCCCAGGAGGTGTTTGGCAGTGAGGAAGTACAACTCTGCAAAAGAGAAAAGGCAGAAACTGAAGTCACCCTGCTGAAAGAAGCACAGCAGCTACCCCGAAACTTCCTGCAGGGCTGTTGAAGGGAAATGCCCAGAGCTGCTGGATGCCAATGATGAGGCAGCCAGGCAGGACATTTCTAGAGGTGTCTCAGCATTGGGAACCATGTAACAAGGAAACATGCTTACATGCAGAAGAGGAGCAGGAAATAGGATGTTTTGAAGGAAACACAGGAAGGAAACAGAGGCAGAGAAACAAGAGAAGGGGAAGAAAGGAAGAAAGCAGATGGGAAGAGATGAAATTATGAAACAGCATTATTAACTATATGAAATCTGGGTTTTTTGGCAGCTGAAAAAAAGGTAGGTTGTCTTTTTTTTCATTCTTGTTCTTACTGTTCCTTCTAAGTCATTGCTATAATTACCACAGGAATATAAATATGGGAGTTTCCCAAGACATTCTTTGTATTAATTAGTAATTAAATTTGAGAAACCGTTGTGAAACTCTTGTATTCAATATTCTGAAGAGGATTCCTGAAGTCATTTTAGATAAATAAAGTAGGCTTGTACTTATGTTTCATACCAAAGCATTATTTCCTTGCCATTACTATTACTCTGCATAGAGACACATATCTTTATAAGGTCAGATATTCCAGATGAATTAATAGAATGCAAATGTTCTTTTTTTCTCTCTTTTTTTTTATTTACAGAATTTGTCACCAAAGACTTCTTTAAAAAAATTAGACCATGCCAAAAATAATTCACGGGATTTAACTGGAAGCCGTTAAAAATTTCAAAAACCCCCTAGCCAGTAACTTTTTCCAAGGGATCTAAGGCAAGATGGTATATCTGTGGCATATGCACACAGAGCAGTAATGTTAGCCTATTATTTTCTTTAAAAAACCCAGAAAGAATAAGAGTTTTGACATCACTCACCTATCCAGGGCACAATATCCCACCCATTGGTGCTGTGCAGAGTGACTCATGGAGCATGTGCTCCTCAGGCTGAAATGCAATGGCTCAGATGTTGTATCTTCCTTTGCCTCCTCCAGGATGTGTATATATGTGTATATGGAAAACACAACAGCACAAAATATCATGCCATCATATTGAATCACTCCTGCTCTTTTCTCACACAGTTGAACATCCTGACACACTGTAAACTCAGCTGAATGTGTGTCAGGCCACAGCAATCTGCTTCTCCTGCAGCACTGACATTTCACTATGAACTCCATAACCATCAGGGCAGAGACTGGAAAAGGGTTTCCAGTCTTTCCTGACTTTTTAATTTTCTGATTACTTAGGATGACTTAACTTGGTATTCTTATAAGCTATTCATTAAGAAAGTGGAGCCATACTGACTTCACACATACTTCATGCTTAAAAGCTTTAGTCTTATAAGGTAGGAGTTTACTACACATATCTACCCATAAAAATTTAATTAATGAGATGATGAAACACAAGATGAGACAAATTTGCTCTCAGTGGTACTAGTATCACTTTATTATTGCTAAGACTTGGCCAAAGGACAAAATTTTTCCCCATAGTGTGAACTGGTTTTGATAGCTCAAGAACACATGCAAAGGATGAGAGAAACCTTTACGCACCATAAATATCCTTCCTCTGTTTTGACGTAATAATGCATCATAAAAGAAGTTAAGAGCTAGCCATCTCAGCTTCCCTCCAGTTTTATTAGCTTTCTTTTGACCATTAAATACTAATACAGCTTCAAAGGTGGAACTTGGAGCAGCTGAGCTCAGCTTCGTGCATAGAACTATGTGTTTCAATTAGTGATGGGCTGCCTTGGAAGGTTCAGGTTTCTGTTTGGGATACAGGACTAGAAGAAACCTTGCAGTGAATCACCACCATCACAAGCAAACCTGTTGCTTATGGTCTATTCATAATTAGCTCATGTCTTCATTTTGAACCAAGTTTAGAAATTCTCTCTCACTATTCCACTCTGAAAGACATCCCAGAATGTCATTCCTCTGTGCACTCATCAGTTTTCTCCTGTTATCCTGCCTAAACATACTCTGTGGTCAGTGCTGATCACTTCTTGTAGAATCAGCTAAGCCTTGGATTTGTAGCTTTCTTTCTTCACTCTGTTTAATGTAATGAAGTATAAAATACTCACAGAGGTCCAAAGGTATAAAAAAATTCTTCTTTTTGACAAGATGAACAAAAGATGCACAGAGAGAGGGGGTGTAGAGAGAGAATATAAGGGGCAAGTATAGACTGATCCTACTCCTCAAATATTTCTCAGTTCCTGGCAACCAGCATTTTGAGTTGGAAGCAACATACAGACCACTGTGATTAATAGCCCCTCTGCTATGAATCTGTTTAGTCCTTTGTGAATCCAGTGATAATTTTAGCTTCCGCAACATCCTGTGGCAATGAATTCCACAAAGTAATTATGCACTATAAGGAAAAGTACTTCTTTTTTTGTTTGTTTGTTTTAAAGGTCCTGGTCAGCCCTAGTCCTTATTTTAAAAATAACAGTGGACAGTAATCCCCTCAAAACCTTTTACATATCTTTTCCTGTTTGATAAGTGCCAATCAAATAGATAGACACCAAGCTATAGACAGTAGATAGAACCTATCTGCAGACAGACAGCAGGAGAGACCTCATTTTCAAGCATTTATTTTCAAAGCTGATTGGTTTTATTTTTCCCTCCCATAGATGCCAGATGGGATGGGGTCACTATAACTACACATTGGACTCAAAACATTATTGTAATCCCCATCACCATGCAGTGGATATTTATCCAGTTTCTGTTTTACCTTAGTATTTTCTTAATAATCTCAACATTCTTTCGGTGTGACAAGCTACTAGGCAGAAGTTTTTAGGGAACCATAGAGACACACTCATTAAGATCTCTTTCCTGCATAGCAATGGCTACCTTCAATTCCAGTATTCTGCACACATAACTAACTGTCCAAGGAGAGGCATCATGTGCCTTACTTTGACTTTATTGACAATTTGATTATTTTATTATTCATATGCTTTTTTTATTGTTCAGTCATTCAGCACCATGAGATCCTTCTGCAATTCTTCGCAGTCAGGAATAATTTGGTTTCATAAGGAAATTTTATCACTTCATTATTCCACATAATTTTCATGTAATTTATGTATATGTTGAACAGCATGTATCCTAGCAGAGATCCTGGGAGACTCACTGATAATCTCCCTCCGTTTATTTGTACCTTTTGTTTCCTAATTATTAATAAGTTAATAATTCTGCAAGAAGACCTCTCCTCTGATCCCATGACAGCTTAAATTTCTTTGAGAGTCTTCAGTGATGGTCCTTGTCAAAATCTTTTAGGAATTTTAAGCATTCTGTGTCAGTATGTTCATTGGCTTCTCTTTACAAAAATTCTTTCTGAAGTTTTCCAGCCTTACAAGAGTGAGAGCCAGCCTGCTCAAATCCTGTGTTTAAACCATAAGTCTCAAACAGAAAGTCAGTTTTTAACTTTCCACCCTAATACTAAAGATTTATTCTCATTTACTCGGAAAGTTCTTTGAGTGCTTTCTTAGTCATGTTTGCATAGCCAGAAGGGCATGTCCCAGTTGGATGTACCTATGCCACACCTACAGAACTGTCACAGTCCAGATTGATGGTACCTTTCACATAGACTAGTTGGCAAATATTCACCTGGGGTGCAGACAAACTGAGTATGGGGCATCCTATAGTCTTGAGAAGGGCAGAGCCTTTGCTCCAGGTTTGTGCATCAGCCACTAGATGATGCCATATCCTGGGCACAAACACATTGGCCCTCTCATTCTTCTTAAACTCCCTTGGTATAAACATGTATCTAGAGTCTCGGGTTGAAGAGAGCAAAAAAAAGAAGGAAGACAGCTAGTGCTAGTGATAAATAAAGATAGGAGAAAACTTAGGATTCCCAGTGGCCCTTCAATGCTCTCAGTCTTGCCCTATTTTGAAATAAATTCCAGGTCTTTTCTGTCTCCCCAGTCATCATCTTCTGCTCTTGCTCCCTTTCAAACATGAGAGATTAGTGCTTTCTGGAATAAATCATATCAGTACCTTATACAAGGGTATTCTGGCATCCTTATCTGTACTGGAAGTATCTGCCCTCCTACAAGCAAGACAATCCATGTAGTTTGGTCATCTGCATTACCATAACTTTACATCAATCAATCATCTTGGCCTAAAAACAGAAAAAAATAAATCTATATTTTCATTTGAACCTCATTTCTTTCTCCACTTCACAGTTTACTTCTTTTTTTCTTTTTCCTTTTTTTTTCTGCTCATATAGCTGAGAAGCTTTGTATTATTTGTTTTAACTTCCTTTGCAATGACAAGCTGAATTAGACTTCTGGCAGGAGTTTTGGACTTTATTCTTGAATTTCCTGTTCTCCAAGATGTATCTTTCATGATATTTCCACTCCTAATAGAGTGTTAACTCCTAAATACTTCTTATGTGATTTTTCTTTTCAAGTACAAATGAAGCCTTTCTTATTGGTTTTGAATCTTATTTAAACTCTTCCTAACCTGAAAAATTTCTGAAATTTAGACAAATCAGATTGAAAGAAATTTCAGTCAGCTTCACATTTCTGTTCCTATTCCTCGACATAATTTAATTGGAATAATCTTGATGTCACTTAATTCAAGTTGTTTTCTACGGCCAGGTCTTCTGTCGCATCCTTGATTTACTAAGAGAGATTCAAAAATAGATTTAATCCCTATACTGTCATGAAACCAGTAAGGTGTAAAGCTGTCTACTAATACATCTAGGAATAACTGAGTTCTACCAAGATTAGTTACTCAAATTTTTTTGTTAGTTGAATTGTTGAGAAATTGCTCATTTGTTACTCGAGTTATAGCTGGGAAGTGTTCCCACAGTGACACAATTCCCACTAATATTAATCACTGTAACTATTTTAAGGCATTTCTATATCCATATTAAATTCTGATCCTCAAATCTATAGCAGGTACTTAATACTAACTCTAGAGAAGCAGATTTAGAAAAACTTTGAAGCAATTTTGATCCAAATTGAGTGGGTTTGAGTTGCTCTTTAGCTATACTACTTCATTCAGACAGAATACCAATCCACTGCTTTTAACTTTGTCTCTGTCCTTCCTGAATATATTAGGTGAGAGATAATTTTTTCTTGGAATTTTTCCTCTCTATCAAAGACCTGAGATAAGATTATGTGTAGAGTTAAAATGCCATATTTTTGTCATTAAGAATTTCCTTTACATTTAATATTCAGAAACATAAAAGGAATCAATAAAATTAAATGTTAAAACTAGTTTTTAAGTTGATTGGTGTAATGTTCAACTTATTGAATGAGAACTGCCTAAATGCAAGCAGTCTCAGCTAGTTATCTTGGCTCTGTCAGCTGTAGACACTTCTAGAAAGCATTCATTCCTACAAGAAAAATATTCAACATAATAGGGTTGAAACTTTCTGGAGAAGTTTATTTCTTTCTATTAAGTGTAGAAGGAGACCAAGTGATCAGACTTAGACCACATCCACGTCTTTTTAGAAGGAAATATAGTTTGAGAGTTTCTCCCTTTATTTTCCTATATATTCACCAAAAAAGAGGGTATATTTATATCTTAAATTGTATTTCTAGATGGTAATACACAGTGAACTATCACAGACTACTGATTGAAATCATATGTATGTTAGTATTATAATCAATTCCCTCATTTTTCAGATAAAACATAACTGTATCAGAATCAGAGAATCAAGAAGACTAACACTCCAACATTTTTCCGGAAGTAAATCCAAATGTCTTTGTTTCATGAGGAAACACTTGTGTGGCAGCCATTGTTTTCTCCATGAAGTACAATACACATCTATTTTTTTCATTTTGATTCATCAGAAACTTATGGCAATGAGGAACTTAACCAAGCAATGATGACCTGTAGGGAGTGTGCGTGTTACAGGATCTGTGTTTTATTACAAAAAGCTTGCAAAAAAAATAAATCTTTTGTTCAGGTACTTACTCCCTTTATGTTTTTAACAGTTTATTATCACGTTGCTTCAAACAAACAAGATTTTCTTATATAATTTTCTGTTCTTTCATGTCCTTCTCCCTTTTTATGCCTTGCATCTTCATCTGCTGCTTTCTAATTGCTAGGGAAGGCAGACAAGATGCTCCATTGGGAACAGATGGCTTTCTGGAAATCTACCAACAAGGACTACTCCTGGAATAGATTTCATCTGCAGGCCCCACACAGAGGTAATATATGATACCTACAAATAGATAGTGCTCCAAAGGCTTAGGAAAGAAAAAAATATATCCTGCTGGAGATCTTAAGCCTGTTATGACCATAATTGCCAACAGAAAGGCAGACATAAAAATAAGTCCTATATATAGCATTCAATTTTTGAAGTTAATTTTCTTTACTTCCATATCAGTCCCTACTATAGAGACAACTATGCCTGAAATACATTGTTTCTAAAGGGCTGTGTTTTGCTTTTCAATGATGGATGAAATACAAAATTTAAAATCACCTATAATGCTATCCTACTTTAAAAAATGTTGTAAGATGTAAGATAATATATGAAATAAATGTTAGTCTCACAGGAGTAAGAATCAACAATACAGGAACAAAAATGTTGGATTACAGTGAGTGTGAAGAATTGCCTTTGTCGATGTTACGTCTTTGTCTTCTGTGCTTTGCACCTTTATTTTTCTTTCTTTCACCATAGACAGGAGAGATAGTATTTGCAATGTTTTATAAAATACATATTTGGGTTGGTTTGGTTTTCCTCAATCTAAAATAAAATTGATGATATCCATATTGTATATGGCTGTTTTGTGTATCTGGAAAATATTATTCTGAGATTATGGATGGGGCTATAAAGCTGAGAGATCAGAGATATACTGTTTATGGTAAAAAAATACAAACTACAAATAGTAAAGTGACAACAGTACTCTATATCCTTAGTATTATAACCTCAGCCTTGAAATAGTATGTGTTACTGCTCCTGTTCACAAAGCAAAATAAAGATTAGGGACCTTCATTTTTCATTTTTTATGAAACAAAAATATTATGTTCTGGGGTTTTTGCTACGAATAAGAGTTAGTGAAAAGGAATCCTAAAAATTCAAATACTAGATTGTAAGTACCGGGAAGAAAACATCAAAGTTACTAGTTTTGTTATAGTTTTTATCAATTTGGACACACTAGTGTTTTAAGGAGGAAAAATGTCTTGACCGATTTTTGCCCAAATGAGTTAGGGTTAGTGATGTCATGATGACTTTTGGATACTTGAAGAGATTCCTTTTTATTATAAACAGAAACTGTAAGGAACACTTGGAAAAAATGTCTCAGTTTAGATGCATGTTAACAGTACAAGACAGAAAAAACAAAAGACAGGGTGATACAACCTTTTGCTACAGGCAGAAAAAGTTGGAGTATTCAGATATGGCAAACATGGAATAGTAAGTATTACTTAAGACTGTTTATGCTGTCTTTATAATATAAATTATAGACAGGTATTTAGGCTATAAAGGGGAGTAACTATAGAAATCTCAGGTGAGGAAAGAAATATCCTTCAATTTCTGAGGCAACATTTGGACATTTTCCGCTACACACTATTTGATTAAAGCTCATTTTAGTTTTAAAGACAAGAAGCTGTCAATCAGTGGGGAAGATGCCAAGTTCTGCAGGCAAGTCATATGCACAAATCCATGCCGTGGCTGCTGTTCTGGATCCAGTACAGAGCTAGATCTTCAGGTGCAAACAAGGAGCCCCTGTCACAGCTGAGACGGTTTGATTGAGTTGTGTCAGCTGCCAGCAGTCCCAAGGAGCTGTAAACATAGCCAACACAAAGCAGGGCTTCCTTGTTCACACCCCCTTTTCCTTGGCTGGGTGTCACAGCCATGGGCAAATTTTTCTGAGAGTGTCATGATGCAAAGGGCAGGGGAGCAGTAGACTCATAGTGACTGAATCAGTAAAGACTATTATAGGTTAGCCTAGTCCCCGATATTGGGTGTGAAACTCACTTTCTTAACCTTGTTGAATGGTTTCTTCTACCCTGAGACAGCTGTACAGTGCAGTAACAGTGCTTCTCTCCTGCTCCAGGACTTGACATGACCTTCACAGCTCGGTCACATGAGCTTCTGGAGAAGGAGGGAAGCAGCAGCAAAGTATCCAGAAGGATGTGACAGTCAATGAGTATATTTTCCATAAACAGCCTTGCATCAATCACTGTCCCCTACCATGTAGCCAGAGTACCCTGCCTGGGAGCACATGCTATGGAACATCTGTGTGTGCCTATCACATGAAAAGTTCCTCATACAGCTGGAAGCCCATCATCTCTCCAAGACCTGCGCCATGAGTCTTGCATACCAGTGTTTCAGAAATTTTAGAGGACTTGTATCTGTTCAAATTGTTTACGTAAACAGAAAAGCATGTCAACAAGGACTTATCTGACCAAAGGCACTTGTCTGGAGTGCATCACATCCTTATGTAGATAGCTAGCAGAGGTCAGATTAATTGCACAGTAAGAGTCCCAAATTACTAGAAATAATGTTGATTAACTTCAGTCTGACTCTGAACTGTGCCGTGGTGTTACCATTATTATTTACATGTAGATTGCATATTTCCACTTATCCTGTGTGTGCAAGTAGAGTTTTTCCAATCTTAGAATAAGTTAATGGGCACTGCTGTGCATAACTGAAAAGAAAATTAAGGAATTCCCAGTTAGATCTGGTCACAATGAACCATGTAGAGCCAGCAGCTTTTACACACTGAAGACTGTTGCTGAAGAAATGAGGGAAGGGCTTAAAGGAAGATGTTGAAGTGACTTGCAAACATGCTGGGACAGGGACTTTTCCATTGATGCCACTGTGTGAAAAACATTTCTGGAAGTGCGGCTCCTTTTCCATAGGGAAATGTGCAGACTGCACCAATAATTTAACTAAGAGATCTGAAATTCTTTTGAGATCTGAAATTCTCCTGTGAATGTTTTATTGACAAAATGTACTGGATCAGAATGTAAAGAGGTATATCATAAGCAACAGAGGTTTAATTCCCTGTGGAATATTTTATTATTCTGTCTCATAAGTATTTTATTCTTCTGTCTCATAAAGTCATCATTAAAGACATCAGAGATCCCCCACTAAGAGAAGGGTTGTCCATGTTCTCAGATGGTCCTTCCACTGTCTTTTCCAACGGTGGAAAGGTCTGAGGATAGGAAGTGCACGTAATTTTCCACAGAGCTCTTTCTCTACATAAAGCTGTGTCAACTGAGGCTTTTGTCAGAGAAATGCTTGCTTGATCATGACTTTCGGCTCTGTTGAGTTCAGTTGTGTTTGAATCATCAGTCTAGAGATTAAAAAGCTCTTCCTTGCAATTCGTTTCTCCAACAAGATCGTAATCTTGAAACTGAAGCTAGACTATGTTGCCACATTTACCAGACACTTCACAATCTCTGTCAGGAAAAGTAGACTGATACGGTTCCATTTCCTTTTATTATAGCTTCTGATATGGAAGGAAGTGATATCTTTGCTCTTAACTCTCGGTCAGAAATCATAGCTTTGTGAGGAACACAGACCTGAATACAGTAATTAAAATTCAATGCAGCAATTACAGTTAATGTGCATTAATTTGAGCATGTTAAGCTACTAAATATATGCGGGATGTATTTTGCAACTGGCAATAACAAGGACATCATCTTTAGCAGTGTTACAGATTCTGTTATGCAGAAACTGTGATCTAAATAACTTGTTAATAAACAGGATCGTGTACTAATTGTGTCAGTGGCAGGGAATTTTTTCTTGATAATGCAGGGTATCCTATCTTCTCGAAAGTTTTTACACTTCCAATCTAGGTTATGAATTCTGATTTCCAGCTACTCGGAGTTGTTAATTCTGAGTCCAAGCTATTGGCTGTTACAGAAGAGCTCGAGACAGAAGTAATTAGAAGAGGATCTTACAGGTTTTCCCGGGTTTTGGCTTTTATGGGTCATAACTTCTAAGTTCCTGTTCAATAATGAAGTTTTTATAGTTTTGACAGCTCAGCTCAATATTAGCCTGATATTCATGTTGATCAGATTCAAGAAGAGTTTTTGTTTTCTAATAACACATTGTTCAGGCTTTGAAATATATGTATTGAATCTGCAGCATTTATTTATATTCCTCTGTATTCCGTATGGAAAATACCTGATGCATTACAATTGCTGGAATGACATTCCAGCACATACATGCAGTAATTTAGAGCATTTGAAAGATTCTAGTGACCACTGTAAGGCACTCTAACAGAAAAACAAATGCACTGTCTAAATATCACTTGATATTGATGAAATAATTAACAGTTAAGTTGACATGAAAAAAAATCAAGCTTCCTGAGCCTGATTGCCTTCACTTACATAGTAGATTTCATCTATTCTCCATCTGCTATAGTAGGTAGCTATTGAAAGCTACTGCCTTCAACATTAAATGGATACTATAATTTGAAGCACCTTTTTGTGAGTGCTACTATGTAAAATTTAGGAATGAATATGCAGTCAAATGAATATGTAGTCAAACTGGTTAAAAAATTCAGTGCCTGAGAGAAAAGAAACAAACGATGAAAATTGCTTTTGTTTTCCACAGAATCATTCAAATTAGGATAAACATGGTCTATTAGTTAACTTGTCTGGTAAGATTACTCCAACAATTACTTTTAAGCATGGATTTAAATTAACTAAGCAAAGCCAAATGGTCTTTCACATACCTTAGAGATGCACAGCATGCATCCAAAAATTCATACAGCCAATAGCCCATTCCGTGATTCGCAGTGCATCTTTCTAGTTTCCTCTGTTAAAGAAGTATTTTTATTTCATGACACAATGTGTGTTTTTCATATCAGATGATTGATATAAGTCTGATCAGACAAAGGTAGGGTACATTCGTGAGACATAATTCAAATTTTCTTCAGTTTCTTAAATTTTGTTAAACAAAGTGATATTTCTGTCACATGCTGAGAGGCAGGATGTATCATGTACTTGAATTACTCTGTAAGAATCTATCCTAGGGTGCTGCACTGCAGGGTTACATCATCACTTCATAGCCAATTAACCTTTGCTATTAGATTAGCCTTGTCTAAAATTCATCCAAGATTTGCCTTTTTCCATTTCCACTGAAAGAGTTATTCTCTTTGGATAGTCTTGGTATTTAGCATTCTCTTCAGTATTTACTCCTCAGATATGTATGGCAAGCTAGCAAATGCCATTTCAGTTACTCTGTGCCAAGCAGCTATTTTCCACTTGTAAGAGCTTTCCATCTGAAACAACACTTTCATCTGCACAGCTGTTTATGCTTTTCCTCTTTGATCTTCCTTTGTTTGTTTACAGCTTTCTCTTATTTTAGAGCCCATATTATACACTCCTTACTACTCTAGAGAAGGAAAAAATCTCCAATTTCTATTAGCATTATTTAAGTTATGCTGAGTTATTTTGCTGTGAGATGTATTAATATAAATATCCCAATTTCACTTACCAACATGCAGATCTACAGGTGTACAAAATAACTGTA
The DNA here is from genome assembly GCF_000695815.1 of Acanthisitta chloris. NCBI lineage: Eukaryota > Metazoa > Chordata > Aves > Passeriformes > Acanthisittidae > Acanthisitta > Acanthisitta chloris. Next base: position 64,964 of record NW_008654158.1, on the reverse strand, counting down.
TAAATAAGTAAGCTAAGTTCAAGAAAGCAACAGGACTCTGTAGTTAGAAGAAAATTGAGTAAAAGGGAAAGGTCCCACCTAAAGTTTTTATATTTAATCATTCTTACACATAGTCATGCCTATATATGCTCTGCTCTCCAGTCACATTTGGAGAGTATTGAAAAAATCAAACCCAGGGATAAAATCAAATGTGTAGGCTTCTCTGTTCTATCAATAGTCTACAGCAAGTTAATGTAAGTCCCAACCAAAAAAATTGAGGCTGCTTGAATTCCTAAATGTCCTGAAGCAAAATGATTTTGAGCATTTACAAATAAGTTCATGGTTACCGCAAAGGACAGTTGAAATTGGCATACATTGTGTTTCTCATATGAATTCCATACAATTGTTTCAATACAGTGTGAAATATTTATTTTAATAGCTACAAAATTGAATATTTCCATATATCTTCTTTCTGATGTAATCTGTAGATCACACTGTCCTGTTGTTATGGGTGTTAATCTTGTTCCCTAAAATCTAAAATACAAACACCTTTAATGAACTGTCAGTTTTAAAAGATGGCACCACTTTTTATCAAATCAGATTTTTAAAACAATAAGAAGAAAAATTGTGATGCAATAATTTTAAAAATTTATGTAAGGTGTTCATAATACCAAAAAAAGAGGTTTTGATATATATTACATAGCTTTGCTCTCAGTCTTATGCAAGCAGGGACCTTGTAACTTCATTTGGCTCTTTATAGCTATTGTCAACAAGAACTCATTAGCAGTCTTTCATCTACAGGAAGTTAAACAAGGTTGGATGAATGAAATAATATTTTTCATTAAAAAGTATCATCTATTTGTCTATCTACAAACATCATTGATTGTTTTATAAACAGCAAAGATGTTTCAAAAATTCAGTTAGGATCCTGAAACAGAATAAATCAATCTTTTCTTAAAAGAGAATGTGCCAAAAAGGCATTTGGGTTGTGAACTATTTAAACATAAACTAGACAAAAATCTCACTTTTAGAACAGAGGACAAAAAATTTATTACAGTTAAGTTGAAATTATTTATCTTTCTTGTCTGGATTTATATATCATCAGTTCTTACTCTGAGGAATAAATGTTTCTTCTGCTTTTATGTTTACAATTATAGATCTGGTTAAAAAAAGTAAAAACATTAAAGAATCTATAAAAATAAGAACTTACAAAATTAAATTCAAATTAAATGATCAAACCGAATCAAACCAACCAACCAACAACAGCAACAAAACCCACTCAAAAATACCCACAAGAGAAGGGCTGCATTCTGGTCAGTTCTTTGATTCCCTGTATCAGGAATCCCTCTTGCTAAAAGTAACACAGATGCACAGAATATTCTCGGTTGGATGGGACCCACTAGGATCATCAAGGTCCAACTCCTGGCCTTGAACAGGACAGTCCTGAGAATCACACCATGTGCCTGAGAGCATTATCCAAATCCTTCTTGAACTCTGTCAGGCTTGGTGCTGTGTCCACTTCCTTGGGGAGCCTGTTCGGTGCCCAACCACCCTCTGGGTAAAGAAGCTTTTCCTAATGTCTAACCTAAACCTCTCCTGACACAGCTTCATTGCATTCCCTTGGGTCACAGGTCACCAGAGAGAAGAGATCAGTGCCTGCCCCTCCACATCCCCCAAGAAAAAGCTGTGTACAGTGATGAGGTCTCTCCTCAGTCTCCTCTTCTCCATGCTGGACAAACCAAGTGACATTAGTCACTCATATTGCTTCCTCTAAAGGCCCTTCACCATCTTTGTATCCCTCCTTTGGATGCTCTCTAATAGCTTTATATCCTTCTTATATTGTGGTGCCCAAAACTGCACCACAGTACTTGAGGTGAGGCTGCTTCAGCCCAGAGCAGAGGGGAACAATCATCTCCCTCGACCAGCTGGCAGTGCTGTGCCTGATGCACCCCAGGACATGGTTGGCCCTCCTGGCTGCCAGGGCATACTGCTTATTCATATTCCACTTGCCATCAACCAGGACCCCCAGGTGCCTTTCTGTGGCACTACTTTCCAGCATCTCATTCCCCAGTCTGTAGGTACAACCAGGGTTGTCCCATCCCAGGTGCCAAATCCACCACTTGTCGTTGTTAAACTTCATATGGTTGGTGATTGCCCAGCTCTCTAATTTGTCTAGGTCTCTTTGCAAGGCCTCTCTGCCTTCAAAGGAGTCAACATTTTGTATCATATGGAAACTAATTTACTGTCCTTTCAAGTCTTGCATCCAAGTGGTTTATGAAGATGGTGAAGAGCAGTGGGCCTAAGATGGAGCCCTGTGGAACCCCATTAGTGGCTGGTCACTAGCCTGATGTAACCCCTTTCACTATAACCCTCGGTGCCAGACCTGTGAGCCAGTTGCTCACCCATTGCGTGACATGTTTATCCAGCTGTATGCTGGACATTATGTCCAAATGGATACTCTGAGAGACTGTATTGAAAGCTTTACTGAAGTCCAAAAAGATAACATCAGCTGGGTTCCATTGGTTAGCTAGGTGGGTTACCTTGCCATAAAAGGAAATCAGGTTTGACAAACAGGACTTTCTCCTCATGAAGCCATGCTGGATGTGACCGATGACACCTGATGTCAGATGTTTTTCAATACCTCCCAAAACAATCTTCTCTGTAATTCTACCAGGCACTGAAGTGAGACTGACAGACCTGTAGTTTCCAGGGTCATCCTTCTCGAAAACTGGGACAAGTAGGGGGAACATTTCCAGCTGCAAAGACCCTTGTGAACACTGAAAAATACAGTGTGAGTAAAAAAAACCAAGCAAACAAGCAACAAAACTTCTTTTTATTTTGTGTTTAATATTAAAAAAGCGCCTTTTTTTGTTATTAGCAGGTGTAAACATCATACTTTCTCAAGGAAACCCCTTCAAAGATTAACTGATAGACAAGACTAACTCTCATGAGTTACTCAGAGGTACCTACAATGCTGGCTGCCTGCCTTTTTAGGATTTTGAGACTTTAAGCTGTGCACTGATGGATCAGCAATGCCTGAACGCCTGGGACTGAGCTCAGCATTATTTGCAGTTTCTCGTTCTCTGTGTCCCATTAGAACTAGAGAACCTGTATCTGAAATCAAATCAATTAGCATCTGTAAAGTACTCTGAGAATATCAGCCAATAAATTCCACAGGAAATAAGGTACCCACATTAAAATTGTCAAACATTTCATGTATCTTGAAATCTCTTTGGAAGTTAGTTAAACAAGCTGAAAAGAAGAATCTATATGGTAAAAATCTACAATCAAAATAAACAGACAGCCTTTGTTATAGAGCATTAGCTAGTTTTGGTTTACAGACATATTCTGGTCTAGCTGATAATAAGCCATGCAGTGTGAATGTGAATGTAAATGAAGTGCTAAATGATGAATTACACCACTCAGATTACACATCAGAAACAACATCCTTTATCAGGGCTGCTAGTGCCAAGAATATTACTTAATACAACAGGAAGGGTTGAAGGGAAATGGGAAAAAAATGCAGTGTAAGTACAGCATTATTCAATAGCAAATGCAATGTGTAGACAGGGTATTCTTTTGTATCAGTTGTTCAGGATCTATTTGCATTATCATCTAGGTTATTTTAAGATATTTTTGCAGAAAAATTTTGATGAATGCTTGTGTTTGATTTATTTCATATTTTCCTTTGAATCATCAATAAAAACCTTTAAACCACATGGAAAGAAGAGGCAGCTAATACCATTGTCTCAAACTCGGATCCTGATCTAGTTAAACACTTAAGCATATGTTTAGCTTTAAATATGTGTGTCCCATTTTGAGATTGTGTGCTTAAAGTTAAGCATATAACCACATGGTTTGTTTATCAAAGCTGAACTGAGCCACATTGAGGCACAATATGCACGCAATACTTAGATCTCTAAAACACTTAGCATAGTCCTAACCATTTTTAGTCTAATTGCTAGCAAAAATAAAGCAGAATCATAGAATCGTTTAGGACAGAAAAGACCTCGAAGATCAACCATCAATGCAGCACTGCCAAGACCACTAAACCATGTTCTTAAGTGTCACATCTGCATGTCTTTTAAATACTTCCAAGGTTGGTGACTCTACCACTTCCCTGGGCAGCTACTTCCAATTCATGACAACATTTTTCTGTGAAGAAAATTTTACTAATATCCAATCTAAACCTTCCCTGGCACAAATTGTGGCCATTTCCTCTTGTCCTATCACTTTTTACTTGGGAGAAAAGGCCAATCTCCACCTCTCCACAGCCTTCATTCAGGTAGTTATAGTGAGTGATAAGGTCCCCCCTTGAGCCTCATTTTCTCCAGGCTATACACCCCCAGCTCACTCAGCTGCTCCTTGTAGGATTTGTACTCCAGACCTTTCACCAGCTCCATTGCGCTTCTCTGGACTAACTCCAGCACCTCAATGCCCTTCTTGAAGCCAGGGGCCCAGAACTGAACACAGAATTTGATGTGGGGCATCACCAATGCTGAGTACAGGGGGATGATCATTCCTCGGGTCCTGCTATCCACACTATTGCTGATACAAGCCAGGATGTCATTGACCTTCTTGGCCACTGGGCACACTGCTGGCTTTAGTTCAGATGGCTGTTGACCAGCACCCCCAGAGCCTTTTACAACACATGCCTTTCCAGCCATTCTTCCCCTCTGCAGTTTCTTCTTACCCTCCATCAAACCGACACTGCTGCCCCACTTGGTGTCATTGCTGACTATGAGTGCACTCAATCCTCTGGTCCAGATCATTGATAGAGACACTAAATAAGACTGGCCTCAATTCTGAGCCCTGTGGAACACTTGTGACTAGCCACCAGATGGATTAAATTCCATTCACAGCACTTTCTGGGCTTGGTCATCCAGGTAGTTTTTTAATCAGTGAATAGCATTGTCAGCTGATTGATTTTGTGTATTTTCTCTTTGCAAAATGTTCCACATTACCACTCTTAATCAGCTCTTCACACATTATAAATATATATAACATTACATGAAATGTAAATGAACCATTCTGGTTTCCTGTCCTAAATCAGCAGAAATGTTTGTCCAAGGTCAGATGTTCTACACAAACGATGTTCTTATTCTCAAGTATCTCTGAAGTAGAAGGCCATACCAATGTAATTCTTCCTAGTCTGGTTTTTCTTCCTCTAAGTATTGTCACATGCTGATCACCACTGATATCTACAGAAAGCGCTTAAATTTCTATCTGTCTTCTCTGTTTCTATAACTTTCATATAAAGAAGACACCATATATAATCTCTGCATTAATTTCTACTGTTTCAAGTAAACCATTTGAAGTTGTATAAGGCATTTTGAATATTTCTCAAGGAAGAGGACATTGTTACTGCTCATGCCTTCTTGAGCCAGATAATCTGTCCTAAATAAAGCAATACCATTCATTGTATGAGAAAGTCACTCCTACTTGCTCAGATTCTCACAGTGCTCCCACTGGGATAAGAATACTGTGCAGAAATCCTGGATTTACTTCTTGACTTGTTCTTGATTGCTGCCATTGGTGAACAGTCACAGCTGTTACAATGAGACACTGGGGAAAGAAATATCAAAGACTTTGGGTGTGCCAGCTAAACCATGGATACCTATCCAGCTGTTTCAAAGGGCTTGCCCTGGTGCTACCAATTACCACTTTGAAAATAAATCTTTTTAAAAAATGGAATATAATCTAACTCTAGTATTGACACTGGCTCCACCAAGCTCACAGGAGGATGATGGAGTAAGAAAAATGGTTAGTCAACTAAGCCACCAGGTATTAAAGGGAATGCAGACAGGGAGCAGATCTGGAGGAGTAAGTGCCTTTGTTGCTGTGCTGCAGCTGAGAGTTGACCACTTTTCAAACCATTTTGTTGATTTTGCTTTCCTTTCATCTGCAGCCCATAGCCAAGGCTTTTGAGGAACTCAAACCGGGAACATGGCCAACTGCTACAAAGGTTGTTACATGGTTTCCGAATTATGTTCTTGGGTAAGGCAGATGTTGTTTCAAGTACAGCATGAAGAATGCTGAACTAAGAATGACCAGTAAAGCAAGTAACTACACCAGCACATTCCCCAGAATAGATTTTATCCATCATGTATGTTTGGCAGCTGGTCTCAGACTGTTACACTAAACAGAGAGAGAAAAAAAAAAAAAAGAAGCAAAAACCAGAAAAGCAGCTTAAAAAGAATCTGAACCTCCTAAAAGCTAAGACACAACAGTACTTTTCCTCCAGAAAATGCCAGGAACTATTCTTCTTACTGTCTGTCCCATACCTTTTTTGACTGCTCATTATTTAATTATCGTAATTTTATGGCATCTATTGTTACTTTTCT
>NW_008654158.1:32535-58591 GCF_000695815.1 Acanthisitta chloris | reverse complement strand
CCCTAAAATTGCATTTATTTTAAATTGAGAGAATCACAAAACAAGGAATAGCAAGACTGAAGACTTGCAGTATTGAATGCAACATAAGCTGGATGAAAGCAGAAAACAATTTTTTATTATTCTAGCTTTTCTACAAAGGTGAAAAATACACATAGCTGCTCCTTCTTCAACTGAATCATGTGTGCTGTGTCACACTTGAATTAAGGAGGCTTCTCCAAAATCTTGCTGTAGTCAATGCTCTTTACCCCAAGCTTTATTGTAGCTGGAGGCAGCATTGTGAGAAACTGTGCTCTGAATTCTCATAGTTTGTACTGAGATAAAGGAAGCAAAGACTTGCCTGACTTTTCAGACAGAAATTTAATTGTTGGGTTTATTCTAGAGGCATTATTTTAGAGTGTCAGGGACAATTGGACTCAAAGTACTTGCATATAGTGTTTACCATGTAAACATATGTATGCAAAACTCATACACAAGCCCAATATCCTATAAAGCAAAGGGAAAGACTGAGAAATTACCTGTTCTATTTTCATCAGAATTGTGTTTGGCTAAATATGGTCAACATAACTTTTATGTATCTAATAATTTGGCTGACACCCAAAAAACTTGCTTCTCTTTCATATTGAGCCTTGCAAATAAGAACTTCCATCCTCTCAGATAACTTAGGCAGAATCAGGGCAAGGACAGTGGGGAAACAATGTGTTTTGAGGCTGAGCGATTTTTCGACTTCTGCTCTGCAGATGCATGGGTTACCATAACCTCCATCCAGATCTGAAGTTCCTGTAAAAAGAAGACTAACTTCATAAAGAGAAGGAATGTTGCAGCAAGTGTCCTCTCATAATACTCTCCCATGTAAATAATCTGCCGAGGTGCTAGATAACCTGCAGAACTTTTTACAGATAACCTGAGGTTATAAGCAGGGAAACACAGCACTGCTGAGTCATACTCCCAAACCCCCACTTATCCCTATATTTCTAGCAGCTAAAAAAAATGCCAAAATTTAAAAAATTCAATAGCAAACAACTTTTTTTTCTCATAGAGCATCTTGTTCCCACAGAAAAGAATAATACTGGAGACCCTCTAGTGACATCTGGGCTGTGCTACAAGCCTGTGTCATGTTACCACCTGAGGTTTGGTGGCTCAGGCCAAGGCATTCCATGTCTCTCCTTCAACAGAATTTGGATTCATCAGGGCTGGGAGGCAACAAGATGTCCATCCAAACCTGGGTGTTGGACATTACTCCTGTGTCCAACAGTTCTGCCATTGTATTGAGAATATAATAAATATGCAATGGCTTTGCTTTTTGTTTGCAAAATGTCCAGAAATGATAGCACTGGGTATACATACCTGCACTGCCATCAAATACAGGTATGCCATATTGGGTTTCTACAGTCATAATGAAACAGAAGAAAAATAGGCTCTGCTTGCTAACATTTGTCTTACTGCTAACAATGAACAGCGTAGAAAGATGACCTTGAAATGGACAATACTATCTGCAGACCCTGAAGGCAATTAAGGATAAGAATTTGTCTCCCCTGAAGGTAGTGACATCTCAGTATTTTTCCTTCTTCTCTTCCTCCTTCTGAATGTCTTGGCAAATTGCACATTCCCTGCTGTATCTTCTGCTGTCACCTCTTTTCCCTTGAAGTTCCATGCCAAACAGGCCACTGTAGTTGTGATGTACTGTACTTTTCTGTAAGTTTCATTAATGTGCCTCATGAAGAGATAATGAAATTACTCTGCTTGTTTCCTTTTCTTCTGAAAAAAGTGTATCCTCTCAATAATGTTGTTCTTTTTTCCACTCTAACATTATTTCTGCTCAGCCTTGTCTTCTTGCACACAAAATATTCTGCTCTGATGGTTTCTACACTCAACCTCAAAAATTATAGTTCAGAAAGATGATGGTCCCTGGGACAAAAGGGAACCATTTCAGTCAGTCTCTAGAGCTTACACAGCATGTCTCCAGAATAATTTCTTTTAGGCTTGCAGGGGGAGGAGAATATCTTCATGCCTCTTCAGTTGTATAGATGAAAAACAGAAAAAGGAAAGGTTTCTGTAACTCCAGTGTCAAGCCTTGATGCTGCAAGACATTTTGCATATTACTAGACCATGTGCATGTGAAGAAGACTTGCAGAGATTGCATGTTTGTAGAATCAGTCCTCAAAACAGATGTGGTGAGACAGAAGTACATGTCAGAATCACAGAATAGTTGAGGTCAGAAGGGACCTCTGGAGATTGCCTAGTCCAATCGCCATGCTCAAAGCCAGCTGATCTACTGCAGGGTACCCAGGTATGTGTATGGTTGGGGTTTTTAATATCTCCACAGACAGACTTTCTGCTACATTGCTGAGCAATTTGTTGCTGTATCTGACCACCCTTATAGAAAAAAAGGGAGTTTTTCTTGTGTTTAAATAGAATTTTGTGTATTTCAACTGCCTTGAAGTCTGTCTCCATTCTTTATACCTTCAGGCATTTACACACATTGATAAGATCCCTTGAGTCTTCTGTTCTCCAGGCTGAACAGTCCCAGTGCTGTGAGTCTTCCTCATATGACAGATGCTCCCCATCCCTTCATCATCTCTGTGGTCCTGCACTGAATTCATTCCAATAAGTCCATGTCTATCTTGTTGTCAGGGGCCCAGAACTGCAACAGTTCAGATGTATCTCACCAGTGTGGAGCAGAGGGGAAAGATTGCCTGCCTTGACTTGCTTTCCTCGTGCAGTTTACAGTGCTGTTGGCAGCCCAGAGTGCTGCAAGAGCATGTTGTTGGCTCACGCTGATCTTCTTGTCCACCAGAACCTCAAGGTCCTTCTTTGCAAACCTGCTTTCCAGCTGGACAGCCTCCAGTCTCTCCTGGTACATGGAGATTTTATGGGGCTTTGCATTTCCCTTTGTTGCACTACATGAGGTTCCCATCATCATATTTCTCATGCCTGTCAATGTTGCCTGAATGGCCTCCCACCCATCTGAGTATTTCAAACATTCCTTGAAGTTTTATATCATCTACAAACTTGAGGATGATAAACTCTGTCCCATCATCTGGCTCCTTAATGAAGATATTAAACAGCATTTTCTCCAGTACTCTCCCTCAGGGCATGCCACTGGTGATGGGACCCCCAGCTGGATGTTGTGCCACTGATCATAGTTTTGAACCTGGCACACTGGACAGTTTTCAGTCTACCTCACTGTCCTCGCATCTACTCCTGCTTTATCTGTTAGTATATGAGGATCTTCTGAAAAATAGAGTCCTACTAAAGTTAAGATAAGCAACATCCACTGCTCTCTCCTCATTTTCCAAGCCATTTATCTTACTTCAGAAAACTATTGGATCAGTTAGATACGAAAAGTCAGTTAAGAAATCATGCAGTCATTTTTGTGTGTGCATCTGTTCATATATGTGCATATTTAAAATATATATTGAGACATAAAAAGGTGCAATACTGAAAACGCGAGTTAATTATATGTATCCCATTTTAAAAATCACTTTATGTGGACTGTCCTAATAGGAAGGATGAGGACAGAATACTCAGATCTTCACCTCTGCCTAGGCTAGATATGATAGACAGGCACTGTTCAAAGGATAAGCTGCCGACAGGATGATTTCCACAAAGTTGTAGCTATGATGTAGTAAAAACTTGATTGTGACTTTGAGTAGAACACAATGTCTTTGAATCCAAGAGGAAGCATATTTTCACCTTTTCAAAGAAGTACAGTTGTTGTTATAGCATGGACTTTTCCCTGGAAGCAGAAACAAAAGTCCTCATGTGGTTTCTGCCTGGGAAGGGAGCCTCACTTTCCCAGCAGCAGACAGCTTTATAGCTCCAGTGCAGCTAGTATGGTCTTGCCATTTGTAGGTGGAACAAAACAACTGGATTCTAATGCAAATCCTTCTGTTCTCAAGATAAGGATATTTTGGTCTTAAGAACATTTACAAAGACAGAAGAGACTTTCTTAGAAATGGAATGTAATATTAAAATATCCAAGGTTAAAAAAAAAAAAGAGATAGAAAAAGGGTTTTAGTTGACTAAACCATCTCCAATTAAAGCCCTTCCAAACTGAGTCAGCTGGAACCTTAGAGCATGAAATAAATATGCCTGTATATAGTTTCAAACACTATCATTTTTAGTTCAATGGAGTAATTTCTGGAAGTCTCTCGAACACATCCATAATTTAAAACATATCAGTTTATAGTATATGTGTGGTATAAAAGTGGAAGATGGAAGGAAAGGGTTAACCAGAGAGTATTGTGTGCCACAAGCAAATGCAGAATAAAGAGAGAAAGTGTGGAAGGAGGTGAAGAAAGACTAGTCTGTGTCTGTCAAAACATGAGAATCAGAAATGATTAGAGTCCAAATTACAAGTCTGTCTGTCATGAAGCATGATAGATTTAAAATACAGGAGAAGGCAAATGACAGTTAAAGAACAAACTGGAAAAACTTTTGCCAAAAAAAAGAAAAATCAGAGAAAAGTAGCCTGACACAGCCAATGAAATTAAGAGAAAACTTCTTGATGGAAAATTGCTTATTGTAAATGAGGGTAAATAACTGTCTAGAGGAGAAACAGACAATGGAACTTAATGAACATTCTGAAAATCACTGTTTACTGTGTGAATCATTATCACTCAATCCATAGCCAAGTAGATTGGGAAGAAGTTAATATATTGTCTGAAATATTCTACCTGGAGAGAATATTTCAGCATAGTTCATTCATGTCTGTGAAGGACAGACTTGTTTTGCTAATGATCCTGAACTTATCATAATTAACTAACATTCTTTCAAGAAAGTGACACACAGGATAGATATTTAAAAAGATGGGATATCTTAGTAGTTAATTTTCAGTGTGATTGGAAAGGATTCTCTGTACATATCCATATTTTATATATGGTCTACCTTATAAAACACTCAGCTTGTCTTTCACATAGGTTTCAGGCTATTATGTAAAATAATATTGGCTTTACAAATAAGTTTGTAGAACAAATACAGAAAAATGAGGCTGGATGTCAAAACTCCATTTCCAATTTAAACTTGTCAAACTGCCAGAATATTTCTTATATTACTTAAAACTTCAACTGCTAAAATCAAAAGAAAGTAAATAAATTTAAACTTTTGTTTATAAAGATGTTTTAGCACCTTAGAGGATGAATTGTCTGGAATTGTGGAATAAGCAATGCATATTACTCAGAAACCAGAAAGAGGAAAAGTGCAGCATTAAATAAAAAAAATACCAAACAAAAACAAAACCAAAAAAACCCTCATCCATTCAACCCTGAATGATTTAGGGCAAATCCATTATTTTCTGAACCTTGCTTATGAATTTGGCTACACTTGACATCTGGGGCACTTCAGGAATCAGAGATTAGGTAGAAGTTAAAGTTTTGAATTTTAAAGAAATATGAGCCAGCTCATAAATTTGAATTTGTGTCCCAGTTCACAATCTAAATTTGGAGGTTTCCAGATCATAGATTTTGCTTTGCACACACAACTAATTTGTGTTGATATATAAATAAGACTGAGTGGGAGAGTGGGGGCACAAGGAAGTGAACTCACTACATACAATGACAAGTTTTATATCAGACATTTTGTTCAGCAGTCAACAACTATCTTTTGTACATATAGATTGCTGAGAAGAGGTAACAAGGTGACTCCTTTGGGAACGTGATGAACCAGATTTTAGGCAATGTGTCTAAGTGCACCTTTTTTTGCAACCTCCCTCCCAACCCTGAATATGACTGGGTGTCTAACCCCAAAGGATGTGTCTCCATTCTACCTGAACCACCTAAAGCACTAAGTATCTTTCAGAGACAGTGTTACAGCATTCATATCACCTCATTGAGTCTTACCTAAGCTTGCCACTGCAAAAATCAGTAGATAATTATATTTGCTGAGGTCATATCATAGAGTAAGCAGTAAATTCCCAATCTGCCCTCAGCTAAACAAAGGTGAATAAGACATGCTAGGCTGCTTTTGCATGTACTGAAAACTACAGCAATTTAAGAGGTGCTCTATTTATGTTCATTAGTAATGGCCTTCCGCAGGCCCTGGAACTAGTCCTCTTCTAAAGCACTGGAAGGGCTAGTGTCTGTATCAGATGACATTTAAAGTTATACCAATAGTTATCACATATTCACACACAGTATAAAATGAATTTCTTGTGCCTAGAATGGCTTCTATTTGTCAATCTCTAACACCTTGCACATAAGGAAATCCTTTAACAATGGAATGAGGTCCAAACTAAACAGAGCGGAATTGTTTTGAAGGATGGCTCATTTCCTACTTCTGGCTCTTTACTGTTGATTATTTAAGCACCCATTTCACTTTATAAATGGAAACTGAATCATAGTTTGCCACTGGAAAATTATTGGAAACCAGAGCCCATTCGAGTCACAGACATGCCTATTTCCTCTCTGAACAGGAAGACTATGCTCAAATGGTCCTTTCGGGAGCTCTGAATGATAAAAAACCTGTTCCTAGCCTCTTTCAAAAAGATCTGTGTAGTGTTTTCATACTTCACTTAGGGAAAAAAAAAAGGCAGGATGTCCCTCTCCAAACATGGATGTTAGAGCAGGAAAAAGGAAAGGTGAATATACATTCTCTACTTGTCTAGACGGCATAAAGTCTGTTTGCAAACCTGGAATAAGACAGATTCTCTAGCTTCTAGCTTCCCTATTTATAACTTATTAATCTTTATTTATTTTCATTTATATACAAAAGAAGCCTGGAAAAGGTGGTAGGTACCTATGACAGTATTTTTGTAAAAAAATAATTGTAAAATACAATTCAGTTCCTTTGAACTCTTCTAAAAATTTTGACAATTTCTAAACAATAAAAAACCTCCACCCTTTCCCTCTTGCACTAGAATCCGTTCTCCTTCAAGAGCTGAAAAAAGTAGGTGGATTTCACAGTTTGTCTTATAAAGCAGGGGCAGGATATTTGTGGTAGTTCTAAAGTCCAGAGACTGTAGAGGAAGATTTTAAGAGTCATCCAAATGTGGTAGTCTCAGTGAGTCTGAGAGCAGAGGCAGTAGGGCTGGATTGGTAATACTGTGCCTCCTGATGGGATGGACAAAGCAGGTACCAGCAAGTACTGCAGGGCTGTAGCTCAGACTATTCAAACCCCATTTATGCCAGGATCATATGCACAGAGAATTTGTTTTCTGTCACATACAGCACTTGATCAAATACCCATTTGAATGTCCTAGATGCCTACAGTTGTCTTGACTCCTTATCAGTGGAGAAACATAGGCACATCTTACAGCACAGTTTAGTTCCTATTCAACTAGATGTCTCTAATCAGTCATCTGAATCACATTTTAAAAATATCTGCTTTCTTTTTTTACTATACAGGCAACATAGGTTGACTGGCTTAGACATAGACATCCACACTGAAGACTTCTGAAGATTTTTACTACTTTAATGGCAAACACTTGTCACAATACTCCAGAAATCCTTTCACAAATACTGAATGGGGTAAAGTGATCACTCAGGTCCTTTCCTTCAAAATAACTTTCTAGTCAGCTGGTTCCTCTATCCCAGATGCAGGACTTTGCAGTTATCTTGTTTGAAATTCATGAGGTTCATGTCATCCCATTTCTCCAGCTTCTAGGGTCCCTCTGAATTGCAGTGCTACTTCCCAGATTGTTCCTCCCACACCCCTGATCTCGCTGAGGGTGCACTCCATTCCGTCACCCAGGTCACTAGTGGGGGTGCTAAAAGGTACTGGTCTCAGTAACAATCCCTGAGGAATCTGGCTGCCACTGGGCCTTCATAGCACTGATTAAAATCCTTTGAGTGTGATCATCCAGGTCATTTTCTATGTACTCACAAGTCCAAACACCCTGAATATATCTTGCCCCCTTAGTCATGGAAAATCCCTGTTGCTCTCCCCTCATCAGCGAGCCATCTGTCTCATTAGGGAAGCCAGTTAGACTGGTCAGGCATGATTTATAAATCTGTGCTGGCTGTTCCCATTTTTCTTGTCCTTCCCATGCCTGGATATAGCTCCCAGGAAGATATGTTTCATCATATAATATGTATAAGGCCATAGAAAGGGAGAGAATGAGAATCAGAATTTTCAGTGCTTGCCAGGACAGAAGACTGAGTATATTTTGTAGATCCAAGTAATTTCTGTGCTAAGCCACCCTGCCATGGAGGACTTGACTACTCATCTGGTCCTGCTACAACTGATCCCTTCACAGTCTGGGTGGTCAGAGAATCACAAAGAGAGCTGGTGAGCTGCTCATCAGTGCTTCCCACCTGCCCCCAAACAGCTGTCCAGATCACCATCATGCTTTCTACAAATGCATGCACCTTAGGAAGAAAATCAAGGAAAATGGTCATTTTAGTTTCTACATTTTTTTTTATTCTATTCCCCACTTATGGTGCAGTTCTGCAGAACAGGTATAAAAAAGCCTCTGCTAACAGTTTCCACATTATTCTGACAAGCACCTTGAACTAAGCAATCTTGGCAGCTGTTCACCTGATTTCCTGATCATTTTGCTTCCAAGAAAGGTTATATATACCTGTGTGGCCAGTAGAATTCACTGCTCGGTGTAGAAATAGTGGTTTTGATGTAAGAGATACCATAAAGTCACAAGAATTAGTACGTAAATGCCTGTGTCTCATATGCCTTCAGGATAAGGCAAGACAATAGCCAGAAAAAAATCTTTAACTAGAATGATGAATCCTCAAAAGGGAACTTTGTGTCCATCAATAAAATATATGATCAGACTAGGGGATATGCAAATGTTAAAGTAAGTTTGATTCTTGACATATTGTACAGGTTTTGGTTTTGACAGAGCTAAGTTTCTACACAGTAGCTGGTGTGGGGTTGTGTTTCAGATTTGTGGTGAAACTAGTGTCGATAACACAGGGTTTTTTATTTATTGCTGAGCAGTGGCCTTTGCTGCTCCTCCCCCATACCACCAGAGAGGAGGCTGGGGGTGCAGAAGAAGCTGGGAGAGAACAGAGCTGGGACAGCTGACCCCAACCAACCCAAGGCATATCCCATACCATATGACATCATGCTTAGCATATAGAGCTGGGGGAATAAAAAGAAAGGGAGAGACATTCAGTACAATGTTGTTTGTCTTCCCAAGTCACTGTTAAGCATGATGGAGCCCTGCTTCCCTGGCAATGGCTGAACTTCTGCCTGCCCATGGGAAGTGGTGAATTAACTCCTTGCTTTGCTTTGCTAAAGTGTGCAGGTTTTGCTTTACCTGTTCAACTGTCTTTATTTCAACCCATGAGTTTTCTCACTTTTACCCCTCTGGTTCTCTTCCTTATCCCACTGTGGGAAGAATGAGTGAGCAGCTGTGTGGGGCTGATCTACCTACCAGGGTTAAACCACCACAATTACTAATATCCTGTATTTCCACATCTTCAGCACAGTACTCAAAGATCCCAAGTGACATGGGATACTTGTTATAACATGTGCAGAAGCACTTTTATCATCTCCTCCCTCCACACCTCCAGTTTAAGAATTTGTTGTCAAATATCAAGGGGATTAGTTTCAAACGTCAAAAGCAGATGTGAAGTTACGAGCAAAGTTTTACTTTTAAGAAATATATAAACCTGCATTTCAAACACCTTAGATAAAGAAATATGAGTTGCTTCAAACCATTCCTGTTTTGCAAAGCTATTTAGTATTCTAGACTGCTGGTCTGCAGGCGTCCAAATGGAATGCTAATTATCCACTTTCTTCCCCAGCTAAAAGCTTCACTGAGGCTGACAGAAGGAAAGGCACTAGACTGTTGAACAACAATACCATGCTTTCAGTGGGAAAGACAACTATAAAATGTTTCCTGCAGCCTAATTCTTCTAGCATCAGCTGATCCTTTACTAGTCCCTACTTGACACCAATTAATCTCTCCTCTACAGCTTGCTATTCCCCAGGGCCTTAGCTGTTATTCCTTTACTTTATGCTGTATTTAAAATGGAGGTTGGGAAGAACACATTGAGTCTCAAACACAGCAGACTAATACATTTAAATTCCTCCTAATCTGATGTCTTTCATTCCAGTCTTTCATTGCCCAGCAAAGGTATTTCCAAGATTGCTAGTTCACTGGAATGTGTCCATCATCTTTTCCTTAAAACAAATATCACAAATAAAAGGCAGAGGGAAATTCACTGCTTACTGTCCATCAAGCCAAAGAGACCCTTGATAAATTTGGATGACTGTCAAACTCTTGACTTCCCATAGCAATAACGTACATGCATGAAAGGTTTTCTTATTCTCTAGCAAAACGTGTTATGTTTTTTGACAATTTCAAATAATTTCCCTTATACCATGGTAATCAAAACATATTTATTATGGGTTTTGTCCATTATGAACAGCCATCAGAATCAATATCCTACAACACTTATTTTATACATTTATGCCCTTGAATAACATACAGGTTAACATACATAATTAACCTGCTCACAATACACTTTTTTCTATAAAATGTAGGGCTCTTGAAGACATTTAGTACAGATTGGACTTTAAATTTACACTCCAACTGTTCATTAATAAACTTCATATTTGATGCTTCTGACAATCAGTCTATAAGTAAACTAAGCACAAGTTAATAGCTCAAAGCTGTCTCTAATCATTGGAAAGGCAAGATATCATAGCTCATCCTTTAGGTGATAAGTGGACTCCAAGCCAAGGACCTACTGTCAGTTTTTCCTCTGTCTGGAAAAGTAAGGATTCATCTGAAATGGACCCTGTTATGTCAGTGTCACTGATAAGTAGTTAGGCTGAGGCTTCAAGAATTGCAGTGCTCTGAACCAGCAGCTCATTCTTTGAAATCAGGAATTCAGGCTCCTGACCCCCTTCCTCCTCTTCTACCTGGTTCTGACCACGCACTCCCATTTGGTGCCAGTTTTGAGCTGACACAAGTCACCAACCTACAAAAAACCCCAAACAATCTACCAAAAAAAGAAAAAAACCTGAAAGATTATAATTTTCTGTTGGACTGTGTAATAGAACTGTTTATGTAAGAATTCAAAAAGTGTCTTGGCCAATACAAAGAAGAGCATAGGGTTATGATTCCTGGAGCTGAAAAGAAGGGAGGGAAACATCTCAGATGGAGAATGGAATGGCAGCCCTGTCCTTTTGGAAAGTATACTCCATTAGGGACACACAAGTGTTCGTGGAAACACAGGCTGAGGTTGCACAAGGAAGAGTATTTCTGCCCAGAGTTCAGTTAGGTGTTTCTCTGAAGTCCAGTGTCTCTAGTGTCTCTCTTTATGTGGTTTTTTTTTCTTCTAAATTTGTGTCTTTTCTGAAAATGCTGAGCCCAGGAGAAAGGATCTGGAGTGATAGTGCTAGGAACCAGCACACACACTCCTCACCTCCCTTATTCTCACAGTTGCACAGATCATTTCAATCTGGAGCATTTTTCTGCTTGAGTGTCTTCACTCGTCATTTTTGAATCATTCTGAACACTCTAGTTCCATCAACTGTCTGAGTTCCTAACAGAAACATTCACTGATCAAAGCTTTTAAATAATCTTTGCCATACATAGTCTACCATGGAACATAAGAATCCATAAGGCTGCCAACATGCCCACTTTCCTCCAGGTCTTGACACTCTCAGACCCAAGTGTTTTTTCCTCATTCACACTAATTCAGATCTGATGATTTATAAAATTAAAAATATTATTTACACTTCATTTGTATGTGCTCAGTATGGAGAATTGGAACAACAGCTGAGAAACTGTGTTTTGTTTCCTGGCCAATATGGCACATGTAAAACTTGTGGAGCAGCAGCTGAAAGGCTGTGTTTTTGGTTTTGGGACCAATTTGACATCTTTTAGCAATTTTTTTGGGCAGCAATTCAGAAGACTCTGATTCTCCCCCCTCCCCAGACACCAATCTGGTATCTTTCTATCTAAGTTTTTTGACACCTTTTGTCTGTGGAAATCAATAAACAAAATCTGAAAATAATTTTCTCTGCAAAAATAAACTATTATGGAAATTTCTGGTATCATTTCTGGCTAATATGTGGCTTTGAAATCCAGGGTATTCATCTTTCCTTTTCTATGTTATGTGCCACTTATAATACTTTATTGTAAAATTTAATTTCTTTTTTTTTTAATGAATCTTAGAATGGCTGTGTTCCAGGTACATTTTTAAGCGAATAAGTAGCAAAATTTTGCTACAGAATTTGAAGGGTGATTGCCGAGGCTACTGAAAATTGTTTATGAGGCCTCAGATATTTTTTACATGCCTGAACCCCTTAATGTAGTTTTTGTAAACCTGCTATTCATGAATGGTGACAAACAAAAAGCTTGTAACAGGAGTTCACTGTACATTTAAAGTTAGTGCTTCTCATGATAATCCTCTGAGCATTTTATGTTGTGCAGCCACACTTAGGAGATTGAGTATACTGCAGCTTCCATATCTAAAATCCTTTGTCCAGCAAGGAATCTAATTCTAGGGTAAGATATATAATACGTACTTTTACTTATTAGTGACAAGGCTGACCATAACTTTCATTTTACGTGGATATTAAACAGTAATTTATATCGTGGTAATAACACCTCATTTTTTTTGTTGTAGCCTAGACTAAGACATAACTGAGAAGACAGCAGTGTGCAGGTATGGTTTGAAATATTTTGTTTCCCCATTTAAACCCATAGAGAACTACGTGACGAATATAAGGAGATGGATTATCATACACTGATATACTTAGCAGTTTCTTTGATGTGCTGAGGTTTTTTAGCACAAGCTGTTTGGAGGACATATTGCTGAGCTAGGTACGTAACTTGCCTGGCAGTGGCGTTTCCCATGTCCCAGTATAGTCATTCCTATGTGCTAGCAACATATGCAAAGAGAAAGAATGACATTAACAATTCTGCACTACTATTTTGTAGATAAAAAATCTTAAATTCTTTCCAATACTTTTTTTAATTCACTTGAATTTTATGTCTCTGCAGAATATTGGCTTACTTAACAAACATGAACCCAAAGAAGCTTAAAAACCTGGGATGAATATGATAGCTGTGATGGAGTGAAAGGTTCTTATCATCTCTTTTGGGGGACAAAGCAGAAAGGTAAAAATTTTTCTAGGCTCACATAGGAGGAAATCTAAAAAATCCTTCATAGGGACTGAATGAATATCTTTGTAGAGATGGTTATTACTTTAAAAATCCTTTCCTCAGTTTATAAGTACAATCATTTTCCAATGTGAGTTCCATTCAAAGCTATACATCAAAATGCTGCATCATAATTATAAACTTTGTTTCTCCCTTAGAAACAATTTTCCTTCTTTGCAGTGCTTCACTTGAGCAATTTCATGTACAAAGGTGCACTTATACAGATGGCCTATCTGACACATCTTATGCCACACCACACGTTTCATTCTGACCTGACAAAAGGAGTTGTACAGATGCCTGGATTGTCAAGTATCAGTAAATTTAACCCCTCAAATTTCACCCAAATGAATTGCATGGTTTTCAGACATACTATTTAAGTCCCTGGAAGTGTTCAAGGCCAGGCTGTATGGAGCCCTGAGCAAACTGATATAGTGGGCAGCATCCCTGCCCATGGTGGGAGGGTTGGAACTAGATGAACTTTAAGGTCCCTTCCAATCAAAGCCTTTCTCTGATTCTATTATTTCCTACCCTATGTATGTTACAGCCAATAAAACTACTTTTCTTCCTCTAAAGCAAACATGAAAAGTATTTGATGTCATAAAAAATTTCTTCAGAACTTGCCAAAAGTTCTGTGTGTAGTTATTTGCCTGTGCATGCAGTGCAATGATTTATTCTTTTTATTATTAAAAAACTAGCAAAAACAAACAAAAAAAACCCACCAAACAAAAAACCCCACCCAAAACCCAAACAAAAAATGAATTCTTTCCATGAATACATTTGTAGCAAAGGTCTCTCATCCCTATATATCTTTAGAGATCTATTGCATGAGAAAATGTAATATTTTTCTTTTCATTACCAATCCAGTGTGGCAGGAAGTACTGTAACATAAAGATAATCAAAAGCCAGTATTGTATTTCCAGAAAAGAGACAGATGAAACACAGGTACTTTTAATATTGCTATGGGAGACATAATTTCAATACTGAATTTTCTTTCGAGGTGGATGTCTCATTTATATTTAGGCACTCTAGTTGGAAAAAACTGTAAAATTATTTAGTTTGCATCATGGATGGTAAATAGAAAGCCAGATACTGAAGTTCTGTGTTTGACCGCTTGCCAAATTAGGAATATTTACTATGATATTTTTGTTCAGTCATATACAGCATTTTTTGTGTCCAAAACAATAAAGTTTAGCAGTTGTTGGATGCTGTTATTCCATATTCCTATCCTATAAGTTGCACACTAGATAGTCAGACTTCCCTTGTTGTACATGTCAGAACAGGACTACTGCCACCAGTGAATATTTAATTCTGTCAGTCAGTGAAGGAAAATGCATGGGCCTGAATCCTTTTACTCATCTGAATAAAAGTGGTGACATGCATTTCAAGCAAAGTGCAGGTAGGCACAGGTCTAGCTAGGAGTGACATGGGGGAGAGAATAGAGACTGCCCTCTGCAACAGCCACTACCATGTCACTGGAGCCTGAGGACAACAACAAACCAGGCTGGTCCAGGAGAGGATGCTGCAAGCTCCTGAGTTCCCCATTACCTCACTTTTTATTTGGTTCAATATAAATAAACCCGTTTTTCCTCATCTGACAGGTTTTAAGAGTTAAATGTGTTCTAACTGTTGAGACCTGTAGACTTTGTCCCTGCTGCTGACCAATTTTGATTACAGTCAACCTAGTCTATTCTTTTGCACATTTATCAGAAGAAATAAGGGATCATGGCTTTACATACAGGAAATTATGTTCCTTTTGTTCCTGTAAAATAGAAGTAACTCTTGTTCTTGTGCAAAAGGGTGGAATAAAGCCTATATAGCATTTACATAATACTTATATCTTGTTTGGAAGATATATATTGGATGGTCCACTGAAAAAGACAATTTCATTCTAAACATTTAAGATCTGACTACTCAGATAAATCTTTGCATCTGCTCCACTATTTGAAATGTCATACAGCAATTCTTAGGGGCATCTGTAATACGTACTGACATATCAGCTACAATTTAAAAACTCATTATGCAATAGTAGATATTATTTTGGTCCTGAATTATCGAAATTACTTATGGAAGATTCCAACTCTCACTACAGGGAGAGTCCCTTTCTCATCCCTGTTGAAAGTCTGAAAATCCTTAAATGAAATCTCCATTATATTCAGAAGTTGTTCTTACAAATAATTTTTAGCTACATTTCTCCACTAAGCAGTGTCAGAACACAGGTACAGACACAGGGACTCTATCATCTGTATTATTTTCATTGTTAGACTAGTTTTGGTCAGCTGGAACTCCTTCATGTGATTCCCATCCACAGTTTGGTTTTGGCACAAAATAGGGATCACTCCTGTAAGTGTTTTAGATGAAGTTACCCTGTTCTAAAAGCAAAGAGTTCAACAGTATGAACATGACCAGACTATGTCATCTGGCCTCAGTCCAGAGACAGGGCCCTAGAGCTGTTTACTTGACTTCTTTCAGTAGATGTAATTTCCAGGTCCAATATACAGGACTATATATGTATCAAGCTTATGGTCATTCTTGTGAAATGGCTAGAAGACCAGTTGAATAGACTGTAACTTTTCTATGAAGAAAGTGCTAAAGCATTAAAATTAAGTATTTAACGCAGGATACGAAAAGTATATTTTGGACTTGGTTTCAGTTATCAACATGTCTTATTCTGCATTGCTGCTCTCTGTTCTGTTCAATTGAATATCCTAAGTAAAAAGCGACAAAATGAAAAGAAAAATCATTCCAGAATGGACACTTTGCTAACAAACTTAATTTATTTCAATATAACAGATATAAACTTTAGCTTTCACTTTTGAAAGACAATGTCAGATACCTCTTCTTGGAGAAAATGACCATTCCACTATCTGTAATATAAGACAGTGGTATACTGCAGTAAGAAGATAGACTATTATTACCTTAATTTAGTTCCTACATTCATTGTTTGCTCACTGAGGTCTTTATAAGATGGAAAGGTGCAACTTCCTCAGTCCAAGAAGGCTGCCCAGAATTCTCTTCAGCAAGTACAACCATAGTATGAGTTTCTTAATGTGGCACGCTTTACCATATTAGATACTTAGATATGTAAAATGAAATACAGGGCAACTTCACATATGATGTTGAATTTTGGCCTTATGAAACAACAATACCCCCTGAGAACATGATAAATGCCTAAGATACAGAAAATATAGCAAACACCTCAATGTAGTATAATTGTTCTACTTTGTAGAAGAAGAAACAAGGTACATGCAGGCCACAGTTCTTTCCCCTTTACAAGTTAAACAGAGCCTGAATTTTCTGTCAGGGTTGAACAAACTTTAGTGTTTCTGGTATACTTTCTGAGCAAAGTCCTGTGACACAGTAAACAATATGGCAGCTCAGAGCTTGTATATCTCTGACAATGTCTACATTTTCTGTGTTCACTCTGAGGTAGCTATCAAGGTCTATTTTCAAGATAAATTATTTAATTTCCTTCCCTAAATCTGTTTTCCAGGGAAGATACACTAGCTGCTTTGAAAAAGGGGTTGTTTTTTACTTTCCAGAGAAAATTCACTTCAACAGATCAGCCGCTGACATCTCAGGTTAAGCTATCTCAGCATAATCACTGTTACTACAGGGTTTGTAGGAAGCAAAATGAGCACTGTGAAGGTTTCAGGTCAAATATTAATCTACCTGACAGTAGCATGTCTGGAAAGTTTCATCTTCAGCATTCCAGTGATGCCTAAATCCTTCCCACCTGCTGGGATGGCACTGATTCCCAAATTATAAGGTAATTTGCAATTTAAAATTTGCATTTAAAAGTCTGTTTGAAGAAGGGATTTTATTTGCTTTCTGTAATTCTGTATACTTATTAGTGAACAAAGGCTGGAAACTGAGCATTATATATTTTTTAACTGTTTCTTAGTTTCTTTTTTCTGCTTCAAAGAAAAGCTAGGTCTCAGATGCAAACTTCTAAAGTCAGCAGAAGATATCATCTCTCTGTTCTGTGGCTGGGAATGGATAACACTCATTTAATCTATGTACATGACATTTTTCTACACTGGAGTAAAAGAATGCAACAGTAGCTATACTGTTCCAAAAGGCAGTTCCTCTTTAACAAAAATATTGGGTGGAATTAAGAATATTAATACTGTGTTGCATAAGAGACACGCTATAACAAAGGAGTAAAATATTTCTGCCTTGAAAAACAAAAGAACATTTTAAGAACTTTACCTGTTTTACTTCTGTAAAATTCAAGGTGATAATAAAAATAAGAATAAGAATAAGAATAAGAATAAGAATAAGAATAAGAATAAGAATAATATATTAATTGATTCAGCAAAAAAGGTTAGGGCATGGTTAGCTTACAAAACTGAAATATGCTATGGGAAGTGGAAGAGAGAAAGTTCCTGGAACACAGAAATCCAGAACAGGTGGAGCACTAGTGAATACAATATCATCCATTTCAATAATGGTCAAAAAAAGAATCGGCTACCAACTAGTTCCTACAAGCATAACGGAACGTTGTAGGAAATTCCCATGCTCCATACTCACAGGTGTATGTGCAGTCCTGAGCATATCTCTTTCAGTCCATTTTCTGTATTGTCATCTTATAAGAACATGAAAAAACAGATCTCCAGTATGTCAGTCAGGTTATGTTCTAAAAGCTGTCAAATCAATATCTAAGAAAGCCTTAGCTTAATTTGATAAATTTGAAAAATTCAATTTATAGTTATTTATTGTTTCATTAATTCTATAATGTTTGGAATACCACAGCTTTATTGTATACATATTCACAATTGTTATGCATAATTCCCAAATTCCCTCTCATTTACTTGTAACTACATAGTGCAACCTGATGATAAATTGTTTGATAATCATCACATAACGTGCTATTGTTGACAAAAGAACCATTCTGATCTGCTACATCCATTTTATATTAATGTAAATCTGTAAATTTCAGAAAAGTTACAAAATTCATTTATGAATGAGGCTCCATCTCTTTCATCTTCATTGATTAGGCAGGAGACACTAGCTAATACTCTCTTATTTTATATACTTACTCATATAAATCTATGTATTATCAATATGTCAGTTGATTATGTATGTCAGTCAAGTTGTGTGCAAAGGCAGTCGATTCTATCCTTAAACTAAGGATAGAATCAAGTGTGGAAATAATTTTGTAGTCCATGTCCACCTTGAATTTACCCAAGATATTTTCTTAATAATTGTCTCCAGTAGCACTATTACCCAGTATTCTAAAACTGTCTTTAAGGGATTATTCTGGGGAAAATTATGGAACTATTTAGAAGAGCATTTTGAGAAAACCCTGCCTGTTTAGATTACTGAGGTGTCCTAAATGAGTACAGTAAGAGTTTTCTCCACTAGCTTTGAACATAAACTTCAGACATCTACACCTGATGTAGTCATTCTCTGGCAATAAGAGGGTAGGTGTAAGACTCATCTGGTCTAGTTTACAGTGAGATTAAAAGCACTAAGTGTGTCAATTTCTTCCCAGTTACCATGAAAGAAGCAAAGGTGACTAGCTGACACATAAAAGTCTACATCCTAGATAACTAAAACTTAGTTGCTATGCCTTCCACACCAGAGATCTCAAACAATTTCCCTTATGCTCAAGCAAGAAAAAGAACCCAATTTTCAGGTTATTTCTAAAATGAGTCAAAAAAATCTTCAGTATGTCATAATACTTAAAATTATAGCAGGAGAACAGAACATATGTTGTTAGAAGAATTGAATGTGGACAAAGCTGGACTGACTGAAAGAGACATTGGTTAAAACTTTTGGGATGAAATGAGATTTGTAACATAGTTTCTCAAGGTCCTATTCTGTGCCTTAATTTTATTAATTCTATCTAAAAATAATTTGTGCACATGACTAATAGACTAACTGGGCATACCTATGAAAACCACAGATTTTGGTCCTAGGTGATTCTTCATGACTTAGCAAGAAGGAAATCTGTGTCACATGGGCCAGCTCAGTTATCTAAGGCACCTCCAAAGCTGAGAGCACACTGGTTACCTGAATTACCTCAGGGATACGAGTACAGGCCAGGAGTTGGACTTCCATGAGCCTTGAAGGTTCCTTCCAGCTCTGGGTATTCTGTGAGTTAATATTCATCCATCACCTCTCATTTCTGTCAGTCACCTCAGAAAGCCCAGAGAAGAACAAGTGGGGGGGATGTAATTTTAACATCAAAAGTTACATTCTAAATAGAATTCTTCTATAAAATAAGTTTTCATCAACTTGAAATAGCAGTAGCAAGAAAGACCTGAATATCCTTATTCAGTCAAATTGTGTCATGTGACTATAAGCAGGCAAAAATAATCCTAGCATTTCTCAGTCAAAGTGATAGAAATAGAGATGTGTTGATGCCATTATATAAGGCTCAAGAAAATTCTCCTCCGAAATACTGTATCCACTCCATGTTCAAAAATTGTAACTTTAAACTAGAGCAAACTTGGAGAATAACCTCTCTACAGATCTGTAAAATAAAAGTGGAGATAATATATGTGAAAATTCATAAATATCTGTAAGCACATATGGTGAAAACCATCTGGGAGAAAAGAGCTATTAAGCTAATAGATACTTCTGGCACAGTAGTAAAAAGGTGTAAAATGGTCATGAATACTTTTAAACTGGAAGTTAGGAGATTTCTAATATCAGAAACAGCTTTCAAGCAGAAACAGGGGGGTGAGAATTCTTAGCCAAATTTATAATGAATCTTGCAGCATTTATAAACAGGTTTCAGTTGCCTATAACAACAGGGAGCAGGGCTTTATGACCCAATAAGTTTTTCCAGCCTCATGCCCAAAGACACAGAAGGCACTGGCAAATGGTATAATTACTGATTTTCACTTATAGTTGGGGGCTTGGATGTCAGGTATGATTCTTATTCATATATGTATTCATAATAATGCAAAAGAGAAGGAAGAGATGCTTGGGTTGTTTTTGTTTGCTAGCTTTTAGTTTTTTCCCATGTTTCTCTGTGTTCATCACAGTTTAATCCACTGCATGATAATGTTGCATTTTTGTTTCTGAGAAAAGCATTATTCGACCCCTTTAAAGATGAATAGGCTACATTTTAAGTATTAAACATCTGCTGTATGTCAAGTAATTGATTCAATAAGCAAAACAATGTTGACAAAAATTATCTTAAACAAACCACATTGTTTTGCTTATTTATATTTAATGAGGAACGAAGATACTTTTTGTAAAATTTAATAAAATCAGGAAACTCATGTCCATTATTTGTTACTGTATAAGCCATTTTAAGACTACCTTTTAACAAACAGTCTCTTCAATGAAACAAGTAAAGATTCTTTCATTTCTACTGTCAGACAGTAAGTTTCCAGGTCTGGTTACAGATGTTAAGAGTAATAGCCATGAAACGTAATTAATTATTTCAATATCTATGAAAATCATGCAATATTAACAATAAAATAGTAATTAGTCATATATATTGGCACACTCTCATTGATGTCACAACCTCCTACTCTGATTTTCTCTTTCTCTTTCCAGTTATCCTTTGTTTCCCCAAGTATATTACAAATTCAGTCTATACATATGGGTGTCATGAGGTCACAGAAACTAGATAGTGAACAAGCTGAAATCAATAGAATATGAATTTCACTTGTATTCATCTTCTTGGGTACAAAGTCCTAAATAAATAACAAAACTGCTTGCAGAAATGCTCACATGAGCACTTTGTATCTTCCAAGGTAAGGTGAGCTGAAATATTTTGGATAATAGATCTTGGCAAATTCAACTCATTAGGATTTAAGTAGAACAGGCTCCATACACATATGAGCAGTGACTGTATCCAGATCAGAAAGAAATAACCTGGTGGTTGTCTCCAATGGATATGTCTAAACAACACATTGTCACAGAGTTTAATTCTTCATGAAATCTGAATGACAAATTTAGAAATACAGATAGGAGGAGGTCTGGAGGAGACCTTAACAGGCCATGTCTTCCATTCCTATGTTCAAAGAGCAGGTCAGATATTTCTATTTCATTCCCGACAGGTTCTTGTTCAACTTGTTTTTCAATAACCTCCAATGATGGTAACTTCACAACCTGCCCAGGCAGTGTATTGCAGTGCTGCATTAACCTTTCTGTTAGGAGTTTTTTCTGTCATCTGATCTAATCTCCCTTGTACTAATTAGAAGCCCTTGTTGTAATCACAATACATTATTCTGTTGGTCCACATCCCTCTTGAGCTGTGCACAAAATCAGACATTAGTGCTCCAGCTGACACCTTACTAGTGCCAAATACAGCAAACATTTCAGCTGAATTAGAGATAACAATCCTATTTACTTTTTTTAGAATAGCATAACATTCTTGACTCTTGTTCAGTCGGTGAGCCACAGTAACTCTCACATCTGTTTGTTTAACCAGACATTTTTCAGTTTGTACTTACAGAGAAGAATTTTGTGTGTTCTTTGAGAATTGCATCTGCTTTCTCTGTGTAGATTTTGAAAGACCCTGATCAGCTTGATCTAATGATATAGTTAGCTCTGTAATGAGCCAGAGATGGTACAGGTGACCTCCTTAAAACCCTTTGAACTTCAATAATCCTATGATTCTCTTGTTTTCTGAGATAATTTTGAACTTGGATTTTATTCTACTGTGTACTCAAAGCTTTCTCAGCTTGCATCATTTGCAACTTTAATAAAATTATTCTTGCCTTCTGATTATCACAAAAGTTTTCCATGGTTTCTAGTCCAGACAAACCTTTTAGTCCAAAACTGAATAAATTCTTTCACATTGACTATGAACCACTGCTAAATAAAACCACTCATAAAGTGTGGCAACTGTCATGTAATAGTAGTTTCACCATTTTCCCCACTCATCATGAGTTAGGCATAAGTGTAAGAAGTCTGAAACCCTCCCAATCCCACTGTATGTTCAGCAGTTTCTTCTTCTCCAGGATATAGCTGTTCTCTCCCCAGAATTTTACCCTCCCTCAGAAATCTAACAAAAATACCATCTGAGTCCAGCTCTTTCACCTGCCTTCCCAGAGGTACCTGATTTCTCATTTATTCAGTATTATTCCTGGCACTATCATGAGTGCCTACATGGATGAGCATCAGCATGAAGTAGCAGTCACTGGGACAGATGAGTCTCAGGAAGCTCTTCATACCATCTTGGATTAAGAGTGCTGGCAGGGTATACAGCTCATGGGATGTCAAGGTCAGTACTCATATGGATCACTTCTACTCCCTCAGGACTCAGCTACTAAATAATTCTGTCCTACATTTCTTCTCTGGAGTTCTGCACTGCATCTCATGGCCTCTTGCTCATTTACTACTGGAATTATTTGTCACTCAGTCTCAAGACAGCATGCTGCTACTATGGAGGTAGACACTCTGCCTTAAATAAAGAACATCAGATTTTAAAGAATGACCAGCTGTAGACAGTTTCAAAAATTCCTTTCCTCTTTTCATTTCCATCCCCCATAGCTTACTATGGGACCATGCTTCTTTTAATTAGAACTGACAGTCAGTGATGGCAATTATATCCATCCAGACTGGTGTACTGCACCTCCTGTTCTCTAAATATCCTTGTGGAAATAATGGAGTCTTGCAGATTTAAACAGTAGCCTGTCTTTTTCATGACTCAGCTGCTACGGATTCATGCAAGCTCACCAGTTCTTAGGTTTCACACCAAAATTATGTCCTTGGTCCTCAAAGGGGATAATTTCTTCACTCCATATACCCCAGCAGCAGAGGTCAAAGAAGAAGGAATTGATTTCTGAGAATAAAGACATCTCTGGTTTGGCTGGGAGGTGAAGAGATGAAAATATGTGAAAAACATCACTTCTGACAGCTTTTACTGGACAGAAAAATAATTGTTGAATTTTCCCTTAGCCCAAAGTCCATTTCTCCAGTTTGAACACAGCATTTAAAAACTTCAGTAACTATTTCACTATTGATATGTTTTTAAGTGTCAAAGTAATGGAAGATAAGCCAACTATATGGATCCATTGATACAGAGTTGGTACAAAACAGAAATAGAGTCATGTGAGGAGAAAGGGTGGAAAGGAAGAAAAGTTAAAATCTTTGTTACTGTGAGTAAATCTAGTCCAAAGCTCTCACTGTTACTGTGAGTAAATCTAGTCCAAAGATTAAGACAAATTAAGAGAAGAAACAATTGTTTTTAACTGTGCCACCAGGGCTTAGTAACCATAGCTCAGGTGATCTCCTAGATGCATGTGCTACTGGACTGACAGAAGTCATACCAAAGGTATATCAAAATGGCACAATGGGCACCTCCTTGTACATGTAGTTTATTCTCTAGAGGGATTGATGGCATGTAGCATTTGCAGAACACTATTAATTTCTGTTTCTGCCATCAAAACAAGAAGCCAAAACATCCGTTTGAAAGATTTCTAATATACTGAAAGGGAAAATCCACTTCTGTCCTTATTGCACTCTCATTAGCAAACTTAATCTGGAAAAGATGTGATGGTACAGTTATCTTCTTTCTTTGCATCTTCTTTTCATCAGCTGAAATGACTTTACATATGATATGGGACTGCCTTCATTGGGGTTTGTTTAAGAAGTCAAATGTAGGAAGCAGAATTCAAGGATTATAATCTTCAGAATTTGAAGACTTTAAACTTTGGGGAATTATGTAAGTACCTAATTTTTCCATACCATATGATTTGGGACATTTCAAGACAAGTGTTCTCAAGAAAATTTGCAAAACTACTCTAAAACTTGGTAAGATTCATCTATATGTGCATGGAGAAGAACAATGTGTCTATTTGCTATGGAAAAAAAAAACACAACAGAAAAAAAACCCCACCAAACCAAAAAACCTCTTGGCATTAGAAGGTTTTTAATTCTTGTTTTTCCTCCCTCCCTTCCTAAATCCTGGGATTAGCCAAACCTGTGTGTGTTTTTATCTGAGCTGACTGACAGCATAGTAAACCTAACCTCGTCAACATGCCGTAAATGGTTTGAATTAATTAATTTCCTCTGGAAATCTGTTGTATCCTGTATCCTGCTTTAACCCCCTGTGAAGAAGGCCCAACATGGAAGTATCAGTTAGCACCATAAGCACAGCTCAGTGACAACTTTGTTGTTAATGAAAAATGGTTACTGTTCCATGCGGAAGCCCATTGATGTTAATATGGCCAATGCTCTTGTGAGCTAACATCTGGTCTGTGTTAGATGTTAATTCTAATTCTCAGCCAATATCTTTGGACACTGCTACTGTTGGTAATTTATTGATATTACCTGGGTGTTCTGCAAAGCTGTTTTGATGTATGTAAAGCACACTTATTTTGTAATAATTCATTAGTATTACTTCAACATATTTTGCCATGTTGGTTGGATTTATAAAGACACACATCATTAATACCTACTTTCTTGTTTAAGCCCCATTTGATTCTCTTAAATGTTCCTATTTGAAGCACACCATCACTGTTCATATGTATGTTCTGTGCTCGAATCTGCCAAGATGTGATTACAGAGAGAAGAATTCCCCACCACCCAAATAACATTATGAAACTAAGCCTTAGGAGTCCATATCAGAGAATAATGGGATTGGGGAGAGAAGAAACATCCTCACTGTTGCAGTTTAAGTACTTGCCTACGATGTTTGTATTTGGAAGGTAGTTCAACTACCAGCTGATTGCTGATTGTTGCTGATTCTCTTGTCTTCTTCCTACTCTGATAGGTTTTGCTTATAAAATAATAAAATACATTTTATACTAATCAGATAGCAAGGAAAGACATTTGTAAATAAAACTATATTGGAATCCCTGCTGGTGATATTACAAATGATAAAAAGTTAATAAGAATGCTCTAGCAGTTCCAGCAGTAGTGAACTTAATTGATAAAACAGAAGAACTGAACTGATTAAGTAAAAATATGCCAATGTGAAAAGCTTGTTAGCACAAATGGGACCATTTGATAGATAAAGCAACAAGGGAAGACAGAATTCAGGTTAGGAGCAATTGGGCTAGAACAATTTTCTATCTGGACAGCTAGAATTGAGTAGATGAAGAAGAGACAGAAAAGCAAAGGCAGAGAATGGGAGCAAGAGTCAAGAAGTGGTAGGACAGGGAAAATTAAGAGTGAATGAGAAGTTAAAAAAAGGAGTTAGATGAGGGGCAAGGTAAGAAACTAGACTGTGAGTGGAGGAAGGAATAGGACCTGGCTTGAATCTTGAGTGAGACTGGGAACCAGGTGAGAGGAGACTTGCAGACTGGATTGAGCTTAAGTGGAGACTTCATGAATTGAAGGCAAGAATCAATGTACTCTTACGCTGTGAGAGTGGCTGGACTAAAGGGATTTGAAAGAGGTGCACTAGGGAGAAGTAATTCACACTGGTGCCACTGAGAAGAGGGTAAAGGTGGGGAGAAAAAACAGAGTGGTCTTAGCAATAAACCATAATTATCTATTTCCTAATTTTAGAGGGCATTACTTTTCATCTTTAGCATTTTAATGTGGGGCGATGGTGATGAGATATGCACTGTAAATGTAGTTCATTAGAAGGGGGCTGTGGTTTGAAACACATTGTTAAGCAATGAGGAGATCTTAAACATCCTCTTTTATAAAGAATCCTTGGTTGCTATGGAGGCAGTTTGAAAAGTCCTTTGTTAGAATATGTGTTTTTTGCTAATAAAAAAAAAGAGGTCACACATTTTTGGCTCAAAGATGATAACCCAGAAAAAAAATAAATCACTGAAGGGGTGGAGAATTAGAAAGTCAGGCAAAAGCATGTTGACCATAGGGAAAAGACAGTCTCTAACTAAGGAAAGAGGAGACAGGTAGGAAACAAAGGGTGTGCATTTTAAGAATAGTTTCCACTTTTTACTGATTATCTATTTGCAGAATGAGAACAAACTGCATAGGAAAGGGAAGGGCATGCCTGCACTTGCAGTTAGAAAATCAGACCTATGCAAACCAAGGACAAACTGAAGACTTCAGAAAAATCCATCTATCTGTTCCAGCAGGCATCTTTCTTACATT
>NW_008654158.1:22326-32514 GCF_000695815.1 Acanthisitta chloris | reverse complement strand
GAGAAACAGGGTCCTTCTTTTTTCTTACTCTTCAGTAGCAAGAGGCTGTGTTTATCATTAGTCTACAATTCAGGCACTTGTGGCTTAAAGAAAAGGAGAGTTGAAGGTGTGGACTCGCTTTTAAAATTATTATTTTTAAGGAGTTAGAAACCCCTGGTTGTGCATCACCAGTGAAAAATCTGTCTTGGCAGTTTTATGCCGGAGAAGCTGCATTGCTTCTGGGGAGAGCTACTGTTGTAGAAGACCCTGCACGGTCGGCATGAGCTGGAGAGTCTATTCCTGAAGACAAGAGATGCTGGAACAGGGATGGTATAGGCATATTCTCCAGCCAGCCAAGGCTGATTTGAACCCCTTGTACTCCTGTTAGTGCTGCAGCCCCATTGTGTGTTTGCTTCTGAGGCTCGGGAGGAGGGGTACATACTGCTGCAAAAGGGGCCCGTGTGGGTGGACTGGGGCTGGAAAGCATATGTGAAAAGCAGATGTGGTGTGTGTTCCTGAGCAGAGCAGAGTGTGACAGCAGGGGCTTGGGAAAGAAGTCTCAGTAATGACTGTGTTAAGATATTTTAATAAAGAAGTTACCTAGTGTAAATAAATCCATATGTTTTGTAATCCATAGTCCCATTCTGCTTCAGCATCTGGCAATGTGGGGATTTAGCAGTGATAGAATTAATGGTATAGCTTCCTATTATATTTAATGGGGGGTGGAAAACAATTAATGACTTATTTTAAATGACAGTTTCAAGAATAGTCTTCATTAAGGAAGGCTCACAATTAAATGAGATTATGCTTGCTAAAAGCCAGAAAGAATTACACTAAACAACAAGAACAACTTGGAAGATGGATACACAGGCACAAGTATTTTATCTTTGTGCATGTATCATAACTAGGAAAGCTCAAAACTTGTGGTAGAAGTGATATGGGGAAGAAGGAAACCATTTTGACAAGACCTTGTTTTCTGTGTTAAAAGTATCCATTTTATCTGACTTTTATTTACCTTTTGCTAATCTTTTCCTACCCACTTAATTCCCTTTCCCACAACCAAGAAATGACTTGGTCAAAAAAGAGCAAGGGATGGACATGGAACAGGTGTTGGGTATTTTCTTTGCTAGAAAATACTGACAAAAATTGTTTGATTTACCAGTGAACTTTACCAGGAGAAATAAATAACCAGCTATGTCTTCATTCTTTATGGATGTACTGGGTCAAGTTGCTTGTATATAGAGTTCCTGTTTGCCTCTAGTTCTAACCCCATTAAATACTGAACTTTTATTTGAAGAGAACAAGGCACAGCTTCTAGGTGAGCACTGTCAAGCTCTTGCTTCATTTTTTATTGTATGTGGTTATTTAAAACATTGACTAAGTGACCACTGGAGAGAAAACTGGAAATTACCCCTTTTAATCATTAGGAGTCTGACCATCAGTATACAGCTGTGCTCTTTTCCCTTGAATTTTTCTTGTTTTGTAATTGCTTTCATTAGTAATTATCATTTTCTTAAGGTTGATATTGTCTTAGATTATGTGGGATGACACTGAGAATATTTTGAAAGCATGCAAGTTCATAATAGAAATGATAGTTGCAGTAATACTTTAGTGCACTCAAGGAATCCTGTGACTCTTCTTCAAAAGGAATGGGACACTGCCAAAGGGGTTTAAATAATGTCCAGAAAGCTGTTTATAATTTCTGTAGCTGTCTGAATGTTGTTGTTGATAAAAACATCCTGCAATTTTCAGTCAGTTTGTTCCAAATTTCACACATCTCTCACTTTCCTTAGGGAGGAAAATATCTACAAATTTAAAAAAAAAGTGAAATATGAACATTCATAGCTTGCTAATCATCACTATAATAACCATGTGTGTTCTGGGGAATTACAGTTGCCAAAGGGGCACAAAGTTGCTCAGTTTTGTCCCTTCAGGAAAAGGAGTGTCAGGACTTTTCTGTCCCCATTGGCTGGTTTGTAGCAGGGTGTGGTTAGGGAAATGATGGAGGCTGAAGAGGTAGTGAAACGTTATCTTGTTTTCATAGTTTCGCTGCCAGTACCTAGCCCTAGGGGAGACAAGCATATTGGTAGTTAGAACTTTGGCCATGGAAGAGATCCTCCGAATTTAAAGAAAAGTGCATGTTCTTCACTCCTCCAGGCACCCCAGGGGCTTCAGTAGATACATAGCAAATGTGCTACATGCTGCTACAAATTTTTAGATTCATGCTGGCTTGAACTTCCCCAGCAAAATATGCAGTCCTATGTGATTTCTCAAACAGAATTATTTCTGTCCCATTGTACATGTTGAGGGGTGGAGGGTGGGCTCCTCTCTGCTCCCTGCCAGAGTGCAGCTGATGAAGGCAGCAGGATGGTGATACCAAAGGCTCAGTGAAGCTCTCCCACGCTCACTGTTGGCTGCTGTGGACAGGAGGGCCCAAGGGCACCCAGAAGCAGGTGCCAGATGGATCTGAGCAGCGTAGACTCCTTAATGGACACTGACCTGTTGGGAGATTAGTGTGGCAGAACGCTGCCATATGCCTCCCTGCCCCAACAAATCCCCTCCACTCCCCTGACACACATATGCAAACCCTTTTTCGAAGCAACCCACAGGGAAGGAAAGCGTCTGCCTTTGGGCTGACTCCCCAGATGAAACCTGGGCTATCTGGTGGTTTACTGTATGCACAGGAGTATGAAAACAGGTTGTCTTGCTGTGTCTTTATTTATACTCTCCTACTTCTGTACTTGTGGTTCTGCTGATCTCATTTGGTTTCAGAGATAGTGATGAAGGGTGAGGACACATTCACCTTCTACCAAGATGCAGAAGATTGGCCAGAGTTAGGCAGGTTGCTCTGTTGTCCCTAGGACATTGCATTCTCTCTGGTGGTTAAGTTCTATGAGAAAATTTGTGCAGCTTGCTTACACACTCAGATCACCCAATCTGGCTGGGTATTTGAATCCCTGGGACATATTGGCAAGGACATTTGTGTGCTTGTTTTTCACCTCTCTGTGGCATGGGTAATGGTTTCCTATCTAGGACCATTTAATGAGTCCCAGCATCTTCTCAGGCAGTGGCAGTCTCCACTCAGTCTCCACTTTCTGTGCCACTTTGTCATTGCAGCTTTTGTTCTCATACTACAGATCTTCAAAAACTGCCACAGGGTGCTGGAGAGGGCTTTATAGAGATATTTAGAATAAGATCTTCCTAAGTAAGCCATCTCATGCATGGTTTCCTGTTGTTCATAGAATCATAGAATGGTTTGGCATGGAAGGGACCTTAAAGATCAACAAGTTCCAACCCCCATGCCATAGGCAAGGATGCCAATAGTTGTTAAGGTCTAGCCTTGCTGACCTAAATGGTCCCTTCGAGACCTTGTGTAATAAAAGTAGAAAATTAGGGCCAAAAATTGGAAGTATTAGTGAGACCATTTAAGCATTGTGAAATGGTAGCAGACTTATGCTATACAGAGAAACAACAAATCATACATTGTTAATGGCTTTTAAGACATTCACACACACACACACACATACACACACAGAGCCCCTGCCCTGCAAGAGGATTTATCTCACCTATGACCTAATATGCCCTGAAGTCATGATTATCTTGTTCATCACTGCTGACAAAGGAAAAAGTGTCTATATTCTTAACCTAGTTGTCCCACTAAAGTTCTTGCATCTACATCTTTCTGCGTGTTGTTTCTGCCAGGCTTCTAATGAACAGCCTTTCCCTCCTTCCAAGAAGCTGGCAAATACACCGAGGTCATGTCTATCCCTGCTAGGCAGAACCAAGCCATGTTTCTCAAACCCAGTTGATGGAGTAATACTAAAATGTCTGTTTCTTTTTCTATGAGCAGATTTATCTAAAGGGAATCAAAGAACACTTTCTACTGCTTCTTTAGATCACTGCAGTGGGAAAAGAGAGACACCAAATTTGCTCCTTCTGTGCTTCTGGTTCTTCTGCACAAATGTATTTTCCTATAACATTTTTACTGTTATGCCCTAGGGAGGAGTGTTAGCAGAATCCAAATATTTAGATTTTTATTATCCTATGCACATGTATTTTCCATTAGCATCAATGGAATTTAAACATGTACATAGGGAAAGGAAAACAAACAGTTCATGATCTAAGTGAGAGAAAGGGAAGCACAGGGCCCCCAGAAAACCAGTTAGTTCTAGAGGGGAAGAAAATTATTTTCCAGAATTAATTATACACAATAGCAATGGAAAAGACCTAATGGGCTTGGATCATCTCTCTCTCTGCCCTCTGCAGGACAGGGAGTGTATCTAGGTTTGTCTTTCATTCTTTGGGCATAAACTACTCTTGGAAACCTTTAGCGACAGTGAATCTAGTGGCTTCAAAGCCTTATCACTGGCAACTAATTACCATGATTGTCAAGAAATGTTTCCCTGATGTGCAACTTTACCAGAAAGAGAACTGCTTCCTCAGCTCAGAAAATATGTGGGGAGTTATTTGTACACGTAACTATGACAGAGAAAGCAAAGAGGTAGTACTAAGGGATCATAGAATCGTAGAATATAACAAGTTGGAAAGGACCCATCAAGATGCTCCCAGAAGAAGTACTCCCTTGCAGACCAGACTATTTCAGAGTGGCCACGATGAGGAACTCTGAATCATTACAAAAAACACAGCTTTGCTTTAGTTCATTTCCCTGTGGAAAAAAAAAAACAAAACCAAAGAAGTCAATCTCACAATGAAGGAATATATGTTGTAAACTTCATTGTCTCCAAAAATCCCAAATAAGCAAAGAAATACTGTGGATGAGTACTGAGTCTCAGCAAGTTCACTGTTCCACCATGTTGATGTAAGCAGTGTAACAATCAAGTGTGAGACCCCTCAAGTTTGAAGGGATGTTCGGGTCACTTCCACAGGCAGAAAATTGAATGAGAGAACAGCACAGCAGTACTTTTTCCTCCCACACCTGTCCTTCTAACATTTCATATGGTGAGTCCTGACCTCTCATTTAAACCAGTTGTAAGCAGACACACTTGAACAGCCAGAGCAGTGCAGCTGCTGATGTGCACACCTCCCCAGCACTGCATCAGTGATGTTATCAGTGCAGCCAAGCAGCTAATGGGCATCAACACACAGCTTTGGGAAACTGCATGCTCTGATACAGATGATAGATTCTCAAGTGACCATGGAAAAGACACTGCTTCATACATAGCATCTGAAAAATACTTGTCTACTTATTGTGAACACCTTTCAGAGCAATGAAATATTCTGTCTGGAGTCAGGCATTTCCACAGAAGTGGAGGTGGAGGAGGAGTGTACATCTCTACATCCATCCTTGGGAAGAGTTGTTTCTTCCAGACAGAATTCTTTCTTTGCTACAAAAGTGGTTAGTGAGGAACATATTCTGAGCTGTGGTAAAAGCCAAGTTGTCCATACTGTAAATTTAGTCATGTTCATATTATCTTGGAATTTCACTACCATGCCCAACCAGTCTATTTTTCTCATTTCATCAAACTATCAGTAAAAATATTAGGGGAACTTAAAGGAAATAGGTAACTGAGTCATTTCTGGAACAGCTGCTGACCTATATACTCAGAGAAATAAGAAAGCTTTGATGTCAGGTTAGGAATAGAGCAGTGCATTTGAATGTTTAAACTCAGAAGGACAGATAAAGTTGAGGAAGAGCCTTCATGAATTAATATCATGATGTGATAGTGACACTTTTATTAAAGGGTGAAAAGTGATGCTTTACTTTGGAAATATAATTTTCCCTAACACTCTAACAGCTATATCTCTGGGATGATCATTATCCTTTATTCACTTCTAAAATTCATTATTATTTTTCCACAATGGAACCTATTGAGGTTTCCATAGTATATTTCTAGTTTTTTCTTGGAGGAATGAAGCAGAATACAGTCATTCAGAACAAATGAGAACTGATAATTAAAAATAAATACTTCAGCAATTACAAGGTGGTTCAATTAAAGTAATAAAGAGAACTAGTTTTGATTGATCCATTCAAAGTCAGTTTATTTGTACAAATTGGATTTGATTTCTGTCCAGTCAGGAACAAGCAAATGATCTCAAGGTTGTAAGCATCAGATAAAGAATCTGAATGATGAATTACTTGCATTCAACTTTCCCTTATTTTCAAGGGAGAGCTGATGTTAATGTAACCACTTCGCACCAGTGATTCCACTAAGACTTCAACAGCCTTTTTATTTTCTTTCCAAGATCTGGGGTTATATTTTTATTTCCAGTGGGTAATTTTATTGCCTGTGAGACAGACTCAATGCATAAATATATGTAGTGAAGCAAGCAAAAATCTCACAAAGATGGAAGCAAGAGAAGGCAAAGAAAAAAGCTCCCTGCTAGTTCTATACTTACAAAGAAAACTGATGGATATAGGCAGGCTGCTGTCAGAATTACAAAGCCTGGAGTATTGCAAAGTCTGGAAAACTGATTATCTCATTAATGATCCAACAGCTTCTTGGGTTTTTGTTGATGGTCCAGATGATTCCATGTACTAGTTTCTACAGCTAAAGAGCAACTAGAATAAAAGAAACTCAGAATGATACAAAGTAGGCATTGCTCTGTCTCATTTGCTGAATAAAGGCCACATGTCTCAACCTCCTCCCTTCTTCATATGATGACTGAGAAGAGTCGTGAACCTCAGAAAAGCAGTGACAAACCTCACATGCTGAGAAAGAAGGTACTTAGAAATCCCAGTTTCTGAAATGCCAGCCTGCTTTGAGATCCTTAGGCCAAGTCCCAGACACCTCTTGCTGTATTTGAAAACAAAGATAAGGATTCTTTGCAGAAAAACACCAAGTACTGTCTAACGTAACTGATCACAGATATCGCTTGCCCTTTAAACCCAGATGTGGTGTTGCTACCCAGTTTTTCTATAACAAAAAGGTGATTACAGTATTAGGACAAGATGAAGTGAAAGAGTCAGATTCCATTCTTAGTCTGAGAATTTTCCTCTTGGAAGGAAACAGTTCTTCTAATACCTTACTGTGTAGCAACAATATTCTGCAACTTTCTTGCTGAAGATAGGCCATTGCCTAGGAAAAAATGTAAGTTGAGTAGTTGGGTTTTTTCCCTTACCAAAGTAAAAACAAACCAAAAAACCCCAAACAAAACACAACAAAACAACCTGGAAATGAACATATTTAGTATTGATGCAATAACATTGCTATGATAGATGTCAGAGAAGAAGAAAATATATTAAAAACCTCTTAGTTTTGAGCTATCACTTTTTCTCCTGCAAAAAACTGTCACTGCCTTCTACTTATGAGCAGTAAATAGCCTCCCTGTATATTAATGCAGAAGGATAAAGTTAAATGTTTTCTTGTTCCTCATATTTGTGAAATCATTAATACTAAACTTTTAAAAATAATTACTGAAAATCAACTGTCCATAACTGAACTAAGGGACTGTACACATAAAGGTATTTTTGGAAATGTAATTATGTGTGAGTTGTAGCATTTATACTTGTCTTGTCAATAAAAGCTGATTTTTACACATCTTTATCTGCTAGTCTTTCTTTTCAAAGTCCATCTCTTCTTTCATGAGAAAAGGAGCATGAGATAAAGTGATCAAGCACAATATTCAGAAGCAGTTTTTACAGGATGATATGTCAAGCACAACGAATGGAATATTTTATTCCACTAAGTGAAAGGAATCTTAATCGATACTTGAGAGCAATTCCTTTGGCAAGCAGAGGCTTTTACAATGTTCTGCTACTCTATCCTGAATATTATTCAGTTCAGTGATGCTAAATATCAACTAAACTGTAGTCTGGGTCTGAGAGAGTAGTAATTTCTATACCTTCGTAGGTGTGTTTCACAACATATACATAAAGGAATCAATAGCTTATAGGAGAATTTGTAGAAAATGTTAGACTGCTGGTCCTATCTGCCTCCAGCCTCCCACCATTCTTCAGAGTCCATCCAAATTACTTCAAATATACTATTATCTTGGTTTTGCTGAATACAGCAAGATAACTCACATATTTCATATCATCTTTGTTTTTCAGATCCTTCCCCCTAATGGAGTTGGATTTTCAGTCTGTATCTTTAGCAGGCTGAAGGAAAATTCTCTTTATTTTAAAATGAATTTTCTTCTCATAGTAGAGCTGACATTGCCAAGTTCATTTAAATCAGAGACATTTAAAATGTCAGACTTCAGAAGATGCCAAGAGACCACCTAGTCCATCCTATTTTCTAGGAGGCATAAGAATATGTACGTAATAGAGATGAAAATGATTGAAAAACCTTGCTTATTATCCCAATATCTTCCTCATAGCAGAAGTGAACTTTGTGGCATGTTGCTTCTACTAATTTCTTAGCATCAGGAGTTGAGTTAGCCATCTGTCCCTTTCTCTGGGGTCACTGCCATCCTTGGCAAGATTTCAAAACTCTTGCCAAGGTTTTTCCTATTTCTTCCCTCATTGCTTCCTCTTCAGACTCAAGGATATAATTTGTGTAGGCCTGGCAGAGATTTGTCCACTTAAAACAGCTATAATTGCCTTCCAATATTTTGCTGCCTCTGCCCTCAGGAAATTACCTGTGGTACTCTTTAGAATACAAAAGGTCTTGCAGCAAGTTGACTTGCTGATCATAGCTCTCATTTTCTAGCTTGCCTTCTGATCCTCCACTCACACACACTTTTTGAGCACAGTTTCAGCAAAGCTCTCTCCCTAGCCTTCGCCCTTACCTGTTTCCCTCCTTCATCTGTTTTTGTCATCAATAAAAAGTGTTTGAGGTGTTTAGTGGAATATTACTCATTGTCAACAGCTTCTTTTGTCCCTTTTCACTGTGTCATCACAGTGACTCCACAGGCAGATGGAGGATGGCAGTAGAGTTGCTCAGCTTGCTAAGCATGGTTTTCCTTATGTTATTAACAGAATTGTCTAGATTAGTTATTTATTGATAATGAAAACAGAAAAGCAAACATTTTCAAAAATATAAAAGTGTACTTGTATACCTAAATCCCACTGCCCATATTTTTTTTGTCCCAAATATCTTTAGTTTCTAGCATTGCATTGAACTAGACAGAACTGGGTTTAATTATCTTAATTTTTATGTTAAAGAGAATGTTAGCTGTTCTTAAAATTAAACCAAGAAACCAAGATTCCGTGTTATATGAAATTAATGCTACTACTCTACATGAAAGACATATTAAAGATCATTGACATTAGATCCTCAAGCCTGTAATGATATTTCCTTTTCTCATTCACAGCTGCAGTGTAGAAATGCCTGGTGAATCAACGCAAAAACAAAGCCAGCATAGTGTACTCTTTGCTATCTATTTCTTCTTCAAGCACTCCTCACATACAAGAATCTTGCCAAAATGCAGTGGAACTTGAAACTCCAAAAGCCTCAAGTCATCAAAAGCTCTGTTTCACCTGAGAATCCTGTTCAGAAAGAAGACATTCATCTGCCACTGGAATACTGTCACCACCTGCAATATACTGTGCTGCTGCTACTCAAATTTACATATTATTATAGGGCAGAGAGGGAAAAAGAGCTTTCCAACTAACTGCACTTAAAGGGATTTTAAAGAGCTAAAACATACTCCATCTGAAAGTTCTCCAAGTTTATTACCAATAAAATGCTCAGGACTAATTGATGATGAGAGTTCAGAGTTTTCATCAGGTTTGTTGCACTCACAGCTGTCACTTAGCCCTATATAAATTATTTTTTGCTCAGTAAATTGTGTTATTCTTACTTTAGGTGAAGATGCCAAGAATGTATCCAGTTCTGATGCTTTCTGCTTACCTATACAATAATAGTGTTCAAAAATGCTTTGTATGATATTTAACTCTCTATTTTACTGAGGAAGAAAAGAAATTCAGAGATATGCTCAAGCTACACAGAAAGTCAATCAGAAACTAAAGCTTAGCTAATTTTTCTGAGGTTTTGCACAGTCCATAATCTTCCTGATCATAACATCTGTTGTAGCTACAGATACAAAAGCACTAAGAAATCGTTATCAGCACATACTTCTGAGTAGATAGGAAACGAGTTTTGATTGACAAGTTAAACCAATGAAGCACTTCACAGAAGGCTCACACTATTCTAGTTCATTCACCCTGCCCCAGAAATCTCAGATTTTAATCAAGTAGCCCATACAGCTCATGTTTTCTGACTGTATTGTCTCTGTGGTTCTAAATTTTTAAAATACTGAGTCCAAGCACTTCCAAATCACCTGCAGAACAAATTCAGCTTGAAT
>NW_008654158.1:7232-22283 GCF_000695815.1 Acanthisitta chloris | reverse complement strand
GCATGTGAAGACAGGTGATACCTGTCATGGCTGAAGTAAGGGACAGAGATTGTCCTGCTGGAACAGTACACACACACACACACACACACACACGCACAAAATAAATTGTTCATTTGATTCAACACTTCTAGAGATCTTTTCAAGTATTTCACATAGAGCAGTCGCATATCACACACCTTTCCCCCACCCCCTTCTGTTCTGAATTGTGTCACAAATTGGGTTCCATTAAATTTTGGCAGCCTATAGAAGCATTATAGAGATGTTCAGATATATCCAAAGTCTTTTTATGCTTCATACCACTACCTATTGCCATAGTAGTTGAAACTCTTTTACTTAAAAAATCAGTAGAGACCTTAGCAGACCCTATGGCATTCCCTGGCACTCTGCTTTTTGGAACTGATTCCACACTTGGGGCACTTCTTTCCTTGGTTTCAAGGCTTCCTGACAGTGTACACAACACTGACATTCTGCTACAGAAATAAGGACAAAGGACTTTGGAGGGGAAGGAGCAGTGCCAGGGCAGAAAGCTGTGAAGAACCCAGGCAATTTAAGCTTCCTATTCCCACTGCTTCTCTCTTGCTGCTGCAAAAACATGATCCCTTGCTCAGTGACAGGACCGAAAGAGCAGAAGGCTGTGCAGGTAGGAGGCAGAGACTGGCTACTCGAGTAATGCACTGCATGTCCTCATCTGCCATCCTTGGCAGTCTGTCACTGTGGGCTACCGTTTACTTTGCCTGTGACTAAATAAGCCCCGTTGGTTGGGCTCAAAACTACTATTCTTTCCCAATGGAAGGGCTTTGTGCAAAATGTCACCTCCCTCACAGAGTTGCAGGTTTCACCACTGAATGTTTCCTGTAAGTACTTCTAAATCACTCATAAGCATTT
Organism: Acanthisitta chloris; assembly: GCF_000695815.1. Classification (NCBI taxonomy): domain Eukaryota; kingdom Metazoa; phylum Chordata; class Aves; order Passeriformes; family Acanthisittidae; genus Acanthisitta; species Acanthisitta chloris. Next base: position 21,398 of record NW_008654158.1, on the reverse strand, counting down.
TAAAGACCTGTGGCAACAGAGGGTTCAGATTAACAGCCCCGTGGTTGAGGATTGTTGATACTAAAACAGAGCGACCTTTTGAATGCAAATAAAGCCAAAGTCTTGCAAAGTGCTTATGCAACCTGACTTTGACTTTCATGGTCTTTTCCACACAAATACCCTGGTTTAGGTGGTTAGTTTCCACTATAGTTCAGGAAAACTGCCACTTCAGGATAAAAAATACATTTGCAGATTTGCTTTCTGAACTCAGAGATATTCTACAGCATCCTAATACATGTACAAGAATTACACTGATGCTATAAGCCCTGTTGCCAGGATACTTTTGCAAGACATTTTTCTTTGCCTGTCAGTTGAAAATGGTGTGAAATAGCTGTTATTTAAAGTATTTCAAAGTACTGTTCACCCATAATGCTTTAAGTAGCACAATAGCTAGAAAGCATGAAGTGGAACATCAAAATCTATATGAACAATGCTTACTATTAATATTATACCTACAGGATGATTTCAAATCCCTCACTGAGCTGAGAGAGAGGTACGACCCCCTGAAGTACAATCTCTTTCAAAATTCCCATGCACTAAATCTGTCTCCCACCATCTGCTTTATGGGACTGCACTTTCATACACAAAATGGAGTTTGAATCTTGTAGATTACAAAGAAGAAATAGGATTCAGCTACAAGACCCATTATGTACCCATTATGTAAGTCAGGAGTAGATCTTGCAAAACAGTTTTCCACAAAAATCCATTTTGAACAGAATTTCAAAATTTCTCAAGCATTCTCTACACTGAGCTGTTCAGTGATCTTCCTGGAGTCACAGTGTTCAACATTTCAGAAACTGTTTTATCATCATGATAAATCAAAATCTCAAAAGCTTTGCTGCTATCTGATATTAGAAGCTAATGTACCAAGACAGAAATTATGCCTGTATCCCACAGAGCACGAAGTTCAGTGCAAGGGAAAGCTATGGGGAAAGGCAGGGGATGTACACTAAACCAAGCATCACTTTCCAGTGAATTGCGAAGCCATACACAAATCCCAAGGGAACTGGCTGACAACAGTTGCAAAGTCTGAGATTTAGATAACAACAAATCCCAAGAGGGTATAATTTCTCTGCCTAATTTACCTTTAGCGTGTAGGAGAGCAATCCCTGCTGCATTGATCCCTCCTTCATCACAGTGGTTTTTTACCCTCTTACTGCAAGAACCTGAAGAGTTTAGATTAAGATGGGAGAAACTGTGGCTTAAGGGGAGCATTTGGCATTGTGCAACATCTCAAACTGCTTTACACAACTCTTAAACACAGATACAAATATGCTGTGCAAGCTATTACTGTCATTACCTGAAAACTCACATTTGAGCAGTCTGGCTAACTGAAAAGGTGTGTTTAATCTTTTTCATACTCCCTTCTGGCCCAAAAAGTAAAGAAAATCACTGCACCTTTACCTTTCATCTGATAATTAAATTCCCATTCTGCTGTCATGAACCATGGGATCACAGCTCAATCTGCTAACATGGAATAAAAGTGAATTGGAAAACTCTGTGTAAACAAGTTATCCTTGTGTATAATAGAAAATCTGGAGAGCTTGTGCATACAAGACAACTGTGTGAGAGCTAGTCCACAGAACGATGACAAAAGGAGAGAACTAAAACAAAAGGTAAACATGGGCTTAAATGGATTATTTTTCATATTAAAACAGGATACAGTGTAAGGAGATGGATTATTGAAGTCATCTTGACATCACAGACACTGCAGTGATACAGTTTGTAACGTGGATTCACATCCCAAAGGCTTTAAGGATTGGTGAACACAATGAAAGACAGGTTGTGCCTACCTTTGTGCTCTGTTCTAGTTTGGAACACATGGACTGAACCTCATTTTCCTCTGAGCCCTGGTGACTTTCTGAGAGCAGTGAATGATCCTTATTTGTGCCAAAACATAAAGAATGTCAACTGGTGGATGCAAAATCCAATGAGATTCTGTACAGGGTATCTGCATGACTGGAAGTATGATGCCATCCGTCTGTTCTGGCCAGGGGTGGCCATTGAAAGTGCAAGTAAATAGCAGAATTAACCAAGGACATTGAGTAAAATTATATTTCTTGAGTAACTGCAATCAGCTGGTGAGCCCAAGGAACTTCTTGGTAAAAAGGAGTGTGCATGTATTTACACTTCATTTAGCAAGGACTGCATTCTGTCTGTACAACACAGTGACAGTGAATAATCCACCATAGTAAGCATAGTTGCCATTTTTACCATTTTTATCTAAAGTAAGTTCACAATATTGATTGTAAACTTATTTGTAGAAAAATAGAACTTTCTTGAGTCCCTGAGTCCTCCGTGAGGAGCAATTAGCATTATAAATTTATGTGTTCAAAAACCTATACTTGCTTTTTTGACAGTCATGCTCCCTCTACCTGTTTTTCCCCAAGAAAAAGAAAATCATTCTTGGATTCCTCGTAGCTCCAGGTACACTGCCCTTTTCTCCTGTGACTCATGGCTCTGGTCATATCCTCCTGTCATATGCACAACTCCACTAATACATATCCAGGCCAGTAGAGCAATCAAGGGCAAGTCTTCTGTCCTCTCTTTCCCAATCCCAACTTCTCTTACAGCTGAATGCATATTTAATTATTCTATGATTTATTCCTGCCTAATGTGGTAAGCACACCCATTAACTCCAAAGATTTCTGTGATTGCCTATAGATCATGAACACACTTTCAGGATGCTGTCAAAATATTTCAGCATCAGACTGTCATTGCAGATAAGATGGCTGGCATTTTTAACTCATCATTCTCCTTTTTTTTCCTCTGTGCCTGTTGTACAAGGATTCTTTCTTTCAATTTTGTTTTTTAACACAGCATGTTCCAATACTGTTTTAGGCTGTGATCTGTGGTAGAATGTCAAGCTAGGGGCCAGTCACCAGTGGCATGCCCCAGGGGACAATACTAGGGTCAGTATTGTTTAATATCTTCATTAATGTCCTGGAGGATGGGGCAGAGTGTTCAGATGAGACAGAACTGGAACACCCTGTGTATCTCAACAAGCTGGAGAAATGGGCACACAGGAATAGGATGAAGTTCAACAAAGGGAAGTGCGAGTCCTCCACCTGGAGAAAAATGATCACATTTGCTAAGGTGGGAGCTGACTGGATGGAAAGCAGATTTGCAGAGAAGGACCTGGGTGTCCTGGTGTGCAATAAGGTGGACATGACCCAGGAATGTGTCTGTGCAGCAAAGAAGGCCAAGATCATCCTGGACTCCATGAGGAAATGTGTTGCCAGCAGGTTGAGGGAGGTGGTCGTCCCCCTCTGCTCCATACCAGTGAGACATACCTGAAGTGTTAGGTCCAGTGCTGGGCTCCTCAGTACAGGAGAGACATAGACATAATGGAGAGAGTCCAGTGAAGGGCCACTAAGATGTTTAAGAGACTGGAACATCTCTCCTATGAAGAAAGTCTGAGAGAGCTGGGACTGTTTAGCCTGGAGAAGAGAGGACTCTGGGAGGATCTCACAGAGGTATATGAATACCTAATGAGGGGAGCAAAAAGAAAGACAGACTATTCTCAGTGGTGCTCAGTGGAAGGACAAGCAACAAAGAACATGTACTATTTATGTCTGAACATGAGAAAAAGCATTTTTATTATGTGACTGGACAAACACTGGAACAGATTGATGAGACAGGTTATGAAATTTTGATTTGTGGAGTTATGGCAGAAGCCAACTGGATGTGGCCCTCAGCAAACTGTTCTAGTTGACTTTGATTTGAGCAGAGTTTGAACTTGATCTACAGAGGTTCCTTCTCACTTCAATTCTTTTCAGTCTCCTCCTACACTATCCATCATGAAGCTCACACTGCATACCAGGGACTTCAGCTAATTTCCAGTTTTTCTTTGGCCACTTACTGTCACAGTTACCATTCAGCACACGATGGCTATAACCTATAGTACAGTGCAGTCCAGCATGACATTTACAATGAGATGCACTACAGTGGTATCAGCCCTTCAAACACCAAGGCAAAATAAAAAGTGGTGCAATTTTTTAATGTCTGTTTTTATAGAATTATGGAAGCAGTTTATAAGTAAGAAATTTACAGATGAAAGGTAAGAATTTCAGTGAAACATCCAACTAGCTCTGGAAGTCCTGAAAAATCTTTAATATGTAAGTTTCTTCTTACTTTTCTCTATCTTTTTCAACCTGATAATCCTTATCCAAGGACAGTGTCCTCTTTCTCTCTCTCAAAAAAAAAGGTGGTAATTACCCATTAGTCTCTAGAGTTTCCATTCATTTAGCAGATACAAACTTACCAGGCAAATTATTTACTACACCTTAGTTCTTCACTGAATCAACTACAACAAGTTCAGAACAACCTAGCTTCAAGGCCTTAATAGGGAATTTTGTGTCCAAGCAAACTATGGAGTTACAGCCACTCCTACAAGCACCAGTAAGTCAAAATACAGGAGGACCTAGATTTTGTTAAAGTGCTATTAACCCATAAATTTACAAGCCTGTTTGGCTGGAGAATAATATCTATGTAAGCCATTGCATAGCAGCTAAATACTTTTTTTTTATTTCCTCACAGAAATGGTAATTGGCTGACCACCATATAGGATTCTTCTCATGCATATCCACCCACTTATCCCTGTCTATCTGCAGCTCAAATAAACTGTCTGGCTGCCCTTCAGTGGAGGTACTGTTCTCTCCTGTTCTCTTAGGTGGAGGGAAAACAGCAGGTATTTTTATCATTTTTTAACTTGTAAAGCAAGACCAGTACTTTCTGACTACAAGGTTGTATCTTGCAAAGCAAGACCAACAACTCTATTTTGTAACTCAAGTCCATAAATATCACAGGATTCTGGGAAATCCCAGATTTCCTCAACCAATAAGAAAATATCTTTAATTTAAGTATATCATCGATTGAATCACATGAAACATTGTCTCAAAAAGATAACATGATTACATGGCAATGTCTGATCCTTAGACCATAAAGATATTAACAAAGCAAATCACTTTTGACTAATCTCTAACACATGTCAGCACTTGAAGAGTTAATTAGCAAACATGGTGCAAGGAAGAATGTTACAGGGATTTAATACCACTCAGGGTCCTAACAGAGAAAATAAAACAATTCTGCCTGAGTAAGCAGACTGTATACAATACAGGCAGAGCTCATAAGGATTCTTATTCAAACCCCATCAAAAATCACATTCCATACATATACAGGTAATTTTTCAGGAAATTACAGTTCTCTAACATATTTATATATTTTTGTCTTCTAAGGGTTTCTGCTTCTAATAACATCAAGTTGTTTGGCTTCAACATAACTCTTTTCTGTAATTATCCAAACTGTCCAGGTGTTTACACTAACTATAAGAAGTTCAATGGAGGGTGAAGACAAATTGGTCAGGGAAGTGGTTCATTCCACACTTTTTAAGTCCTTCCCTGTCTCAGTCTAAATCTTCTTAGTTTTTACAGAAATGTAGAATCACAGAAGCAATCAGGTTGGAAAAGACCATTGAGATCTTCAAGCCCAACTTATGGTCTAGCACTGCCACGTCAACCAGGCCATGGCACTAAGTGTCCAGTCTCTCCTTAACTTAACTTTCACCTTACATATACTATGATTATTCACTGATCAGAGAATCCCCACTCTAAGTTTCAACATATGCTATTGCAAGGATTTTTCATATTTTAAAGCTGATGGTTCTTTTTTCTTTCAAAATATGAAATAATCCATAGGGTTTTTTTAAACTGACCATTTTTTAAAATGTGTGTCTTTTTTATAATTTTGGGTTTTTTTTCTAAAAAGAAGCAAAGGATTTGATTGACCAGGGAATAAAATCAGAACTACAAGATTTTCGTTAAAAAGGCATACCTTAAATGTCTCAGAAAACTTTTCATAAATACATTCAAACCTTGATATATTTATGTTCAAATTAAAAAATAAGAAACTCTCAAACATATTTTAAAAAAAAATCTTAATCCTTCTCAACCAGTTCTACTCAGTGCTCCAGATGGTGAAAAAATTCTCATAACTGTTAACAATATTTTAAAGAAAAAAGTGAAATTACATTAGCAAAATTAAATTTTCTCTTTTAGAAGACTGTTCTAGAAAGGGAGAGACAACTGGATCAACAAAACCTCAAGGAAATGACAACAAGTGGTTAATATGCAGTAATAGAAAGAGGGGGAAAAAGAGGTACAAATGCCCTTTTGTAATCTTTTGGTTTTCACTTACTTCAATTCAACTATGTTACTGCAGTTGTGCCACCTGGTAGCTTGTAAAATTGAGCACCAGTTTTCCTCCCACTCTGTCAGAAGTTGGCATGTGGAAAATACTTTCCTTCCTGACTTTGAAGAGGATTCAATGGAAGGAAGCCTGATTTTTAATCACCTTTACTTCTGGAAGACAGAATTCAATATTTACTTAAAGACGGCAATTCATACTCAGTTTTAAAAATTCTATCAGTCATGGTGCCCTGATAAATAGAAAATTCACAGGCTACTCCTAGAGAATCATTGAATCACAGTTTGGCTTGGAATGGACATTAAAGATCATCTAATTCCACCTCCCCTGCCATGCACAGTGGCATCTTCCACTAGACCAGGTTACTCAAAGCCTCATCCAACCCAGCCTTGAAGAAGACCCTGATAAAATGTTCTGGACAGCCCAACATCTTCTCAGAGACTTTTTATTATTTTTGTATGCTTAGGGTGGTATTTTTGGAAGCTATGCCAGGGTCCAAATTTTCATCCTGTTAAGACTTCACCTATGGAAAATATCACTCTGGATTTTTTTGTGTTCAGATCTAAAGAAAATGTTAAATTGCCTGACATGCACAGTAGATGCAGGAAGCATGGCAGAAATTAAAAAGAATTTCAGTTTCCACTTCCACTAGACTCTGAATTGCCTCATGCAGTCTTTCCAAGCTATTCATATTCATGTCAAGAGATTATTTTTTGTTCTGGCTTTTGCAATGCATATAGCAAAACTTATTTTTGCCCACTCACTATTGATTTTCCCATTCTCTATGTCATCCATTTTACCCTTGAACATATTATTTGTGAGTGACCTTTTATGTCTGGTTTCAAAAATATCTGATACTTTTCTATTCACAAAATTCTCAAATTATGGAAATGTAAAACATTTAGATAACAGCTCTTATCTAAATTGAGCATGCAATCAAGGAAATAGACAAAATTAAGTCAATTAACTCTATAAAGCTCAAGAAAATTAACATTTCTATAAATAGCCTTCATGGGAAGCTTAGGATTCATTTTCAACATCAGAGGTATTTTATTCAAGGAAAGAGTAATGTCACTTCAGAATATTACCTGTGTTATAAACCTCATTATATAAATCAAATACGTGTTCCTATGGAGAACACATCTGACCATAGCATGAAATTTAAACAGATTCCAGTAGTACTGCTACGAAAATAATTCACTCCAGTGATGGGCGGAAATGACTCATAATCAAAGAGGGAACTGCAAGTAAAAATTCTTCAGATCCTGTTACTGATACTAATATTCTGTGTCATCTTCTGGAAATCACTGAACTGATTTTATTAATGATAAAGCAGAGATTATGATACTTTCTTCACAGGGGAGTTGTGAGGATGCTTATGAACGGCTCGGTATCTGCAGGAAGAAAGTCACTGTGCAAGTACAAAATATCAACAATTTCTTATCAATTCTCCTATAAACAACTGCTCTATAGGACAGAGAATTGCTCATTCTTCCTTTCCTTTATGGGATATAAAGTAGTTGTTCTGTTAAACAACAGTAAAATTTAAATGTTACAGATATTTTGAAGAGTATCAATATGGAAAAGGGGGGGAGGGGGCAGGGAGCAGACTGCCCCCCCATCAAAGTATATCCTTTGCACATTCCTGGCACTACATCAAGGTTAAGTTAAAAGCAGCACTTGAAGGCAGTTGCATGTGGTAGATTGTGCAACAAGGCTCATTAGCCAATGGTGAGTCTTATGTAAAGGTCTTTAATGTGGTACAATGGCATTTTTCAGCCTCTTTTAAAAGGGAAAAAGTTAATAATGTGAAAGTTTTATTACTTTTCTTCTTTTAAAGAAGTGCCTTTTTGTAGTGAAACGTTGTGGCTAGTTAGAGCAAAAGCTCAGGGAATTTCCTTGACTCTGGGAAGGACTGCAATTATACAAGAGGAAGGGACCACAGCAGTAAACTGGCAACATACCAAGGTCTTAACCCCTGAGACAGGAGGTGGAGAAATAGGTGTTAGCAGTCTTACACAAGTCCTTAAAGTATAAACATATGGTAAATCCATTACCTAAACTACAAAGAATGGAACCTTGCTAATAAACCTATTTACTAGGTTAAATAAATACAGAAAGTGTTTAAAAAAGGTGAGCTGTGTGACTTTTAAAAATCAAACATTTTTCACTTGTCAGAATTTGTTGTTGGGATTCTGTGAAACATGATGGCCCTTCCAACCCCATGAACACACACAGTCATGTTCTCTCCACTCACCACCAGCTTAGTGCTCACTGCCATCACGTGAAACCAGCAACATTTATTTCTGAGTTGCCTGTGCCACTGCCTGCATGGACAGTTCATTACTTGACTAGCTGCTGGCACTCAAATGAACAATGGAACATAGGGGGCATTCAACTGTATTTATCACCTTGTTGTCCAGCCCTGTGCTCCATTGCATGTTTGATTTTACCCAACATTAATAGAGTCTAATTTCAGAAGTAATACTCAGTAGGAAAAAAATACAAATCTAGCATCTTTAGAAGTGGCATACTGCCAGTAGCTTTAGCAACAGCTCCACTGAATATTTTTGCAACACCCTTAGTACAAAAATGTCATAAAGGGTACCAAAGCTAAGGAGAACTGCATTTTACAGAAGCAATACTAAACTGACAGCTGCTTTGCCAAATAATTGCCCTTCTGAAAGATGTGAGAATGGGATCTCCAACAATACATTTTAAAGTCTCTCATAGTGGTTTCATGGATTTGTAGCAACTAGGTGGCATTAAACTAAAGCCAGCTGAAGTCAGGGTGGCTGCCCAGTGGCACCCTCTCTCCTGCAGAATTCATGTGAATTTGCCCTGGAATTTACCAGCCTGTGAAAGCTACACCTTTCCTGCTGCCAGTGAGTGACATGCTCGTGATGTAGATTGTGTTGCATCAGGTCTAAACAAAGTATATTCAGGAAAATAAAGGAAAAAAATAGTTTTTAAATTTCCTGTGCCTGTGGAAATTCAGTGATATTTGGTCATTAGCTTGACTGCAATCCATCTAAGCATATACCCAAACACAAGCCACTTGTTCTCAAGCAGTGTTTATGGATAAGGAAGCAAGGTGGGAGATCTATTACTTTTGCCCATACTCCCCATCAAATCTCCCTCTGTAAATACACAGTCAAACATTAATGATGACCCTCATCTGCTTCAGGTTCATTAGTGGAGATTCCTGTGCCTACGTGGGATGCCGCTGACATCTAGCATGGAGCCTTACTGCTAGCAGAGTGGAGAGTATCAGATTTAAAAGCACTAAATTATTATAATTTAGAAGCATGTTATTGCAGAAGATAGGTAACAAGCTTCAATTTAAAGAAAGTGCTCCAAATTATGTAATTATGTTGGTTTTATTTGGAAAAAAGGGCAGTATAATGTTGCCATTGTAACCATTAGTTATGTGATTTTAAAGACTGGCAAAATATAAATAGTTGCTTCGTGGTAATTTTATGTTAGGAGTAATCTATTGTTTAACAAATGCTGAGGGAAATTACTTGGTTTTGCAAAAAAAATATATCAAAGAAAAAAATATATGTATATTATAAGGGCCATTCTTTTAAACAGTGGCATTATTTGTGAGGAACTCTTATCCAGCTGCTGATGTGACATTCTGTATTAACTCACAGCATCAATATTACACTGTGCCAAAAATAGGCAAACAGAGAAACTGAATGTTTTAACTAATGTCATTCTAGAATCATCTAAATGTTTTACACATGGGAGAACACCAGGAGCACTGCAGATATCACCTGGTATTGGACAAGATATTTCTTTGCATTTTTAACTTATTTCAATACTGCAAAACAGAATAACATTTAGAGAAATCTTTGGAGCCATTTAGAGAAGGTATATCAGAAAGCTCTTTTATTTTCTCTCCAACTTTCTTTTTTTCTTTTAATTGTAATGTTTTTAGCCATCACAGGTTTTTTATGCAGTCACAAAAGAAACAACGAACCTAGAACTGGATACAGGGTAAGTCAGATCTGTGAAGAGCAATCAGTGAACATCAGGAGTTCTAAAGATGCATTAAAGCTTCTAAAATAAAAAGGTATTATGCATATTTTTCCTATGACATAACAGTTGCAAACATAGCAATGTGAGTCTTGCTGATATCTGTCTGGGAGGGCAGCACAGCCTTCACTGTTTTCAAATGCTCCTGAGCATTCATGAAGGAACTGAGGGTGTTAATGGAGAAGAAAGGGCACACAACCCTTCTGTTTATCACCTCTCCCTCCAAATGTGCACAAGTTGATAGCAGCCATTTGCTCAGCAGTAATTTAAATTTCTCACTTCAGCTAGGCACAAAAAGGTGCGAACCCTCTGGCCAAACACAGACATTTGCACCTGAGTGACTCAGGTAATAAAATAGATTGTGAACAACTCAAAGATTACAAAGGGATCAATTGCTTGCTGGAAATGCCTGTCTCTGTGGACTATAAAAAGAGCCCTTGTGGGTAGCCCAGAGGTAACCACCTATGTCATGGACTTCTAAAGCTGCTGTGAATCTTGTTTGCAGCGTGGAAGTCTTATGCAAGCCTGAGGCTAGAGAGAAATTGATCTCTCTCGCTCAAGAGATGATCTCTCTGCTGTGGCAATGGCCACTGCAAGCTGATGCAGCACAATTCCTGCTTATCTCAAATCATGGAAGTGAGCTGCAGAAGTAGCCCTGCTGCTTTTACACAGGGCTAGTACTAACAGCCCAGGAAAGACCTGCTAGGACAGGCGACTGAGAAAAAAAAATGGACCTCCTAGTGCATTTAATTTTGAGGTTGTTTGTGGATTACTATAAGCATGCCTAAAATCACTGATAGTACTTAGATGAGCTAAAAATCCCATCCAGAACTGCTACAAAGGTCTTACTGTAATCATGCACAGTAAGTTGTAGCCAGATGAACACTCTGAGGTCTCTTTCAGGCACAGATTGTGAAAACTGAAAACAGTAGTTTAGATGAATGATCTGCAAAATCCCCACATAACTGCTTGATCACAAAGGAACTTGCAGGGTGCCTTAGCTGTTTATATATGCCACAATAAGCAAATACTGGATAAACCCAGAAATACTGAGGGAATGACTGGAAACCCAAAACTTTCTCCCCTCAGCAAAGGAACCTAATCCTCTGCTGTCAGAGCTAACCGATCTCTGCCTTCCCCTCCAACCCAATGTAAAAGCCAGTCATCTCAAAGACTCAACAACTCCTGAAGCCAGTAAGCTCTTCTCTGAAAGACACACAGCAATGCTTCCTCTGGCTGTGCTCTAAAAATTATACGAAATAGCTGCATGCACTCTAAAAGATGCCTCCTCGTAAGACTTAGCTTGTTTCATTTTAATTTAGCCTTCAGAGACATCTAAGTCATGACTGCAGGTAGGCATCTAAGCCCAAGATGAAACAGCAAACTTCACAGGCATCCCTCTTTTTCTACAGTTCTTGGATGTTCTTAAGATGCCAATAATTCCACTGCCAGCTCAACACTAATTTCACAGGATACTGTCAAGTTTGATGTGCTGGATTTTCAAACTTATCTCCTCCTGTTCACTGTACACTATGATGTCTGAGTCAGGGTGATGAACTGTACTCCTGGAACAACCACCAACACATCAGCAACAGGCAGTGGCATACCTGGAAAGATGTTCTTGGGCTGATCACTCACTGCCTCTTTTCTTACTCAGGGGCAAAGGTTATTTTCCATCACAAGACATCTGTGAGGCAAACTAGGTGATAGCAATAAGTCTAATGCCCACAGAGACAGGACTTTTGGAAACCTAAGTAGGTTGAGCAAATTCCTTTTCTTTGCATCCACCTGGCCATGGTGTGTCCCAAGCAGGGATGGGGGCACCCAGCAGCACAGGGGCTGCCCTGCAGGAAAGGCTTTCTCAACAGGATTTTATACGCAGCATTTCTGAGGTACAGAGAAACTCAGGTGTCCAAATGTAGATACAAATGTGTCTATTCCTGGTGTCGCAACACAAGAGTGGAGGGAGGCAAACATCACATGAATCTAAATGTGTCTGAGGTTAAACTTAAACTATGCACTGCAGGAGGTATTTGTTTATTTTCTTCTCAGACCATTTTAACAAGCACTTTCTAGCTGAGTACCAGAGCCTGTCTTTTTCTTTTTTCTTTTTCTTTTTTTTTTTTTTCCAGTTTCTAAAGAAAAACCTAAAGCTCTCATCTCTTTGGTTGACAAATCACGGGTGCCATCAACCCTTGCTGTGTGCAATTTTCTGGGAAAGAAAATGTGGTCTCCGGAAGAAACAGTTAGAAGAGGATTATTTATTTAAACAGTTCACGTTTTTCAGAAGGAATGATGATATCCATAAATTAAAGTATAGTTGTTTGTGTGTTCCAAACAGTATATTCTCATTTTCTCAAGGCACCTGTGCTGCTATATGTACTCATTTGCAGTGGTACACAGCAGGTGCTAGTGAAGCAGAAATGTTACTTTATTGTGAATTGAAGCAAAATAGCACAAGCAGAAGATCAAACAGTATGTTAGATATTTCTCGTAGATTTTAGGCTTTTAGGATTGCTTTTGTTTTCTGCAGTTAGAACAAGTCTAAAGTCTGATTACAAAGTAAATCTTTACTCAGTTCTCCTCCTTGTTTGACTCTGTTAGGGGCAGTGAAGTTAATGCAGAGTATGTATTTATTGACCATTTTTATTATCCTGCTACAGATTCCTTCAACGAAGAAGAATACATATGAATCATAAAGTCAGCTGATGGTAAAGCAACCCTATTAGTTTTACTGAAATAAAAAAAGGTAGAGCAACAACTACAAAGCCTTCATTCCTGCATTCCTTGCAAATACAAACCTCTTACTGTTTTCACTGTGTGTTTCAGATGTGTGAGGAATATACAATGGGATCCTTAAAATCAAAATTATAATCATGCCTGTGAATGCCAGTTTAAAACAAGGAAACGCACTGTCAGTCACAGGCTGTTAGAGGCACAGTCAGTCTAAGGACATTCAAGTTTGCCAGTGGGTGCACTGGTTTCTAATGGACAGACTTTTCTGCCGCACTACATTGTCATGCAAAAGTCGCAAAGCAGATGTAGCTGTTACTTTTTCAAAACAAATATAGCTCTGCATTTTACACCTTAGTCTGTTTGTTCTTGATTAAACATGTTTATAAATAGTTTCCCTCACTGTTCTTCCAAATGCTTTGGATACAGAGACAACATCGGGTTCATTACACAGGCTACTGGAATGGAACCAACATGAAAAATTCAAGCAAAGATTCTGTAACTTTGAAAATTCAGAGGCATTGAGGTCAGGAGACTGTCTCTTAGGTACGTTATTCCATTTTGTTACTCAAACATTGCACCACATTGCTTTGTAATTCAGGCAGAAGAGTCTCTTAAGATTCATTTTGATTTTCTCTTATTTTACAGCCTTTCTGAGTATTTGTTGAAGATGAAATCATGTTCCTAGGAGGAAATGAGTAGGTGATATAGGAGGAATAAGTCTTAAGCTTTTAATTGGCATGAAAGAGCCATTAATAATGTGCACTACTCATAGTTTTCTAATAAGAAAATTAAAGCCATTGCATCTTTTTTACCTTTTACAATCGTCAATTAAAATAGCAATGGTCAGGCTTCCATAGAAACTGCTGACTCCCAGAGGAGAAGTTTGTGTTGCAACTCTACCTGTTTCAGTTATCTGTTCACGGACATATCCACACAGGACAAATTATTCCCAAAGACCTAGACTGTCAGATTTGACAATCAATTTTTTGCTGCTTCCAAACTGGAAATTTGGAAGAATCCATTCTTAGCAGTACTGAACAGCTGCTGTCCCTACTGATATTAGTTTATTCAAGAAAGTCTCTTGATCCAATCAAAGATGAGGGTTTTTTTCCCCTTTCCTCAGGTGCAGCTCAGGAGAGTGACCAT